>NC_092742.1:121778344-122029465 GCF_047496795.1 Chiloscyllium punctatum | reverse complement strand
GAGAGCGTGGGACGAGAGAGGGGGGCAGAGAGAGAGTGGGCCAAACAGGGGGGATAGAGGGAAGCGGATGGGAGATGGGGAGCAGAGAGAGGGCGACAGACAGAGGGGTGCAGAGTGCGGGGGGTGAGAGAGAGGCGGGTGGGAGAGAGAGAGGGGGACAGAGAGAAGGTGACAGACAGATGGAGACAGACAGAGGGGGACAGAGAGCGGGGGACAGAGAGAGGCGGGTGGAAAGAGAGGGGGACAGAGAGAGAGGATAAGAGAGAGCGGGGACAGAGAGAGCGTGACAGAGAGAGAGCGTGACAGAGAGAGAGGGGGACAGAGGGAGGAGGGACAGAGAGACGGTGACAGAGAGGGCGTAGAGAGAGGGCGACCAGAGTTAGAGGGACAGAGAAAGGGGGGTCAGAGAGGGGGGGGAGAGAGAGGGGGGAGATAGAGAGGGGGAGAGAGAGGGGAGAGAGAGAGGGGAGAGAGGGGGGGACAGAGAGAGGGACAGAGGAAGGCGGGACAGAGGAGGGGCAGAGAGAGGCAGACAGAGAGAGGGGACAGCGAGTGGGGGAGATGGAGGGGATCAGAGAGAGGGGGACAGAGAGAGAGGGGACATATAGAGGCGGGGCAGAGAGGGGGGCAGAAAGAGGAGGGCAGGGAGAGGGTGACAGAAAGAGAGGACAGAGAGTGGGGGAGGATAGAGGTGGTCAGAGAGAGGGGGGACAGAGAGAGAGGGACAGAGAAAGAGGGGGAAAGAGAGAGCGGGTCAGAGAGAGAGGGGGACAGAGAGAAAGGGGACAGGGAGAGTGGGGACAGAGTGAGAGGATAAGAGAGAGGGGTACAGAGAGAGGTGAGCAGAGAGGGGGGCATAGAGAGGGGGGCAGAGAGAGAAGGAACAGAGAGAGTGGGGGACAGAGAGAGAGGGGGACAGTAAGTGAGGGCGACTGAGGGTGGGGCAGAGATGGGGGAGAGAGAGAGGGGGAGAGAGTGAGGGGGCAGAGAGAGAGGCAGGTGGGAGAGAGAGGGGGACAGAGAGAGCGGGTCAGAGAGAGAGGGGACAGAGAGAAGGGGGGCAGGGAGAGTGGGACAGAGTGATTGGATAAGAGAGAGGGGTACAGAGAGAGGTGGCAGAGAGGGGGGCATAGAGAGGGGGGCAGAGAGAGGGGGGAACAGAGAGATGGAGAAAGAGAGAGGCAGGTGGGAGGGAGGGGAGCAGAGAGAGAGGGGACAGTGAGAGGGGGGACAGAGAGAGAGGGGGACAGAGAGAGAGGGGGACAGATAGAGGGGGGACAGAGAGAGAGGGGACAGTGAGAGGGTGGACAGTGAGGGGGGGACAGAGAGAGGAGGAACAGAGAGAGGGGGAAGTAGAGGGGTGAGGGAGAGGGGGACAGAAAGAGGGGGAGGTAGAGGGGGTCAGAGAGAGGGGGACAGAGGGAGGGGCACAGAGAGTGCGGGAGGTAGAGGGGACAGAGAGAGAGGGGACAGAGAGAGAAGCACAGGGAGTGGGGGAGGTAGAGAGGGACAGAGAGAGAGGGTACAGAGGTAGAGGGGCAGAGAGAGGGGGCAGAGAGAAGGGGGAAGAGAGAGAGGGGGAAGAGAGAGAGCGGCACAGTGAGTTGGGAGATAGAGGGGGTCAGAGAGCAGGGACAGAAAAAGTGGGAGGTAGAGGGGGTCAGAGAGGGGGACAGAGAGATGAGCACAGAGAGAGGGTACAGAGAGTGGGGGAGATAGAGGGGGACAGAGAGAGAGGGGCAGAGAGAGATCGGGCAGAGAGAGTGGGACAGAGTGAGTGGGTCAGAGAGAGAGAGGGGGCCAGAGAGAGGGGGGGACAGAGAGAGGGGGGGGATAAAGAGAGGGGGGGACAGAGAGGGGGGACAGAGAGAGGGGCACAATGAAAGGCGCACAGAGAAAGGGGGGCAGAGAGAGTGGGACGGAAAAGGCGGAGGTAGAGGGGGTCAGAGAGAGGGGGGATAGAGCGGGACAGAGGGTGGGGGACAGAGAATGGGGGTCAGAGAAAGGGGTACAGAGTGGGGGTGAGAGAGGGGGTCAGAGAGTGGGGGGATGGAGGGGGGGGACAGAGGAGAGGGGACAGACAAAGTGGGGGACAGAAAGAGAGCGACAGAGAGAGAGGGGCAGAGAGAGGGGGCAGAGAGAGGCAGACAGAGTGGGTGAGGGGGGGACAGAGAGAGGGTGGACAGAGAGAGAGTGGGACACAAAGAGAGGGGCAGAGAGAGGGGGCAGAGAGAGGGGCAGAAAGAGCGGACAGAGTGGGGGTGAGAGGGGGGACAGAGAGATGGGGAACAGAGAGAGAGGGAGACAGAGAGGGACAGGGGGGGAAGAGAGGGGGGACAGGGAGAGGTGGACAGAGAGTGGTTCAGACAGCGGGGGTCAGAGAGAGGGGGACAGAGAGAAGGGGACAGAGAGGGGGGACAGACGGGGGAGAAGGGAGCGGGGGTTGGAGAGAGGCGGGTGGGAGAGGGAGAGTCAGAGAGAGAGGGCGACAGAGAGAGTGGGACAGAGAGTGCGTCAGATAGAGGCGGTCAGTGAGAGGGGGACAGAGAGAGGGGGACAGAGAGAGAGAGGGGGACAGAGTGAGAGATGGGGAAAGAGAGGGTTGGGGGGAAGAGAGAGGGGGGACAGTGAGGGGGGACAGAGAGAGAGGGACAGAGAGAGAGGGACAGCGAGAGGGGGCAGAGAGAGGGGGTCATAGAGAGAGGGGGACAAAGAGAGAGGGGGACAGAGAGAGGGGAAAGATAGAGGCGGGTGGGTGGGAGAGGGGGGACAAGGAGAGGGCGACAGAGAGAGGGGCACAGAGAGTGGTGGAGATAGAAGGGGACAGAGAGGGGACAGAGAGAGATGGGCAGAGAGAGTAGGACAGAAAGAGATGGGTCAGAGAGAGAGGGGGTCAGAGAGAGAAGGGGACAGAGAAAGAAGGGGACAGAAAGAGGGGAGCAGAGAGAGAGAGGGCAGAGAGAGGGGGCACAGAGATGGAGGAACAGAGAGAGGGAGAAAGAGAGAGGCGGGTGTGAGGAGAGGGGAACAGAAAGAGGGGCAGGTAGCAGGGTTCAGTGAGTGGGGGACAGAAAGAGAGGGGTACAGAGTGGGGTGAGAGAGGGGGTCAGAGAGTGGGAAGAGAGAGGGGTACAGAGTGGGGTGGTAGAGCGGATCAGGGAGTGGGGGGATGGAGATAGTAGGGGACAGAGAGAGTGGGGAACAGAGAGAGTGGGGGACAGAGAGAGAGGGGGACAGTAAGTGAGGCGACTGAGGGGGGGGCAGAAATGGGGGAGAGAGAGAGGGGGAGAGAGTGAGGGGGCAGAGAGAGAGGGCGACAGAGAGAGAGGCAGGTGGGAGAGAGAGGGGGTCAGAGAGAGGCTGGTGAGAGAGCGTGGGACGAGAGTGGGGGGCAGAGAGAGAGGGGGCCAAACAGGGGGGATAGAGGGAAGCGGATGGGAGATGGGGGAGCAGAGAGAGGGCGACAGACAGAGGGGTGCAGAGAGCGGGGGACAGAGAGAGGCGGGTGGGAAAGAGAGGGGGACAGAGAGAGGGGATAAGAGAGAGGGGGACAGAGAGAGCGTGACAGAGAGAGAGCGTGACAGAGAGACAGGGGGGACAGAGGGAGGGGGGACAGAGATGGTGACAGAGAGGGCGTAGAGAGAGGGCGACAGAGTTAGAGGGACAGAGAAAGGGGGGTCAGAGAGGGGAAGGATAGAGGGGACAGAGAGTGGGGGACAGAGAATGGGGGACAGAGAAAGGGGTACAGAGTGGGGGTGAGAGAGGTGGTCAGAGATTGGGGGGATGGAGGGTGGGACAGAGAGAGAGGGGACAGAGAAAGTGGGGGACAGAGAGAAGGGGACAGTGAGGGTGCGGGACGGAGAGAGAGGGGTACAGAAGAGAGGGACAGAGAGACGGGGGCAGAGAGAGAGGGCAGAGAGAACCGGACAGAGTGGGGTGAGAGAGGGCGGGACAGAGAGAGTGGGGACAGAGAGATAGGGTCAGAGAGAGTGGGGACAGAGAGAGGGGGGACAGAGAGAGAGGGGGACAGAAAGAGACGGACAGAGAGTGGGGGGGACAGAGAGAGGGGGACAGAGAGAGAGGGAGACAGAGAGGGAGAGAGAGAGGGGGAAAGAGAGGGGGGATAGAAAGAGGTGGACAGAGAGTGGGGGGACAGAGAGAGGTAGACAGAGAGAGAGGGACAGAGAGAGAAGACAGAGAGGGGGAACAGAGAGAGAGGGGACAGAGAGAGAGGGGGACAGAGAGAGAGAGGGGGACAGAGAGAGAGATGGGGAAAGAGAGGGTTGGGGGGAAGAGAGAGGGGGGACAGTGAGGGGGGACAGAGAGAGAGGGACAGAGAGACAGGGACAGCGAGAGGGGGGCAGAGAGAGGGGGTTATAGAGAGAGGGGGACAAAGAGAGAGGGGGACAGAGAGAGGGGAAAGATAGAGGCGGGTGGGAGGGAGAGGGGGGACAGGGAGAGGGCGACAGAGAGAGGGGCACAGAGAGTGGTGGAGATAGAAGGGGACAGAGAGGGGACAGAGAGAGAGGGGCAGAGAGAGTAGGACAGAAAGTGGTGGTCAGAGAGAGAGGGGGTCAGAGAGAGAAGGGGACAGAGAAAGAAGGGGACAGAAAGAGGGGAGCAGAGAGAGAGGGGGCAGAGAGAGGGGGCACAGAGATGGAGGAACAGAGAGAGGGAGAAAGAGAGAGGCGGGTGTGAGGGAGAGGGGAACAGAAAGAGGGGCAGGTAGCAGGGGTCAGTGAGTGGGGGACAGAAAGAGAGGGGTACAGAGTGGGTTGAGAGAGGGGGTCAGAGAGTGGGGAAGAGAGAGGGTACAGAGTGGGGGTGGTAGAGCGGATCAGAGAGTGGGGGGATGGAGAGAGTAGGGGACAGATAGAGTGGGGAACAGAGAGAGTGGGGGACAGAGAGAGAGGGGGACAGTAAGTGAGGGCGACTGAGGGGGGGGGCAGAGATGGGGGAGAAAGAGAGGAGAGAGAGTGAGGGGGCAGAGAGAGAGGGCGACAGAGAGAGAGGCAGGTGGGAGAGAGAGGGGGTCAGAGAGAGGCTGGTGGGAGAGAGCGTGGGACGACGAGAGGGGGCAGAGAGAGAGTGGGCCAAACAGGGGGGATAGAGGGAAGCGGATGGGAGATGGGGGAGCAGAGAGAGGGCGACAGACAGAGGGGTGCAGAGTGCGGGGGTGAGAGAGAGGCGGGTGGGAGAGAGAGAGGGGGACAGAGAGAAGGTGACAGACAGATGGAGACAGACAGAGGGGGACAGAGAGCGGGGGACAGAGAGAGGCGGGTGGGAAAGAGAGGGGGACAGAGAGAGAGGGATAAGAGAGAGGGGGACAGAGAGAGCGTGACAGAGGAGAGCGTGACAGAGAGAGAGGGGGACAGAGGGAGGAGGGACAGAGAGACGGTGACAGAGAGGGCGTAGAGAGAGGGCGACAGAGTTAGAGGGACAGAGAAAGGGGGGTCAGAGAGGGGGGGGAGAGAGAGGGGAATAGAGAGGGGGAGAGAGAGGGGGAGAGAGAGAGGGGAGAGAGGGGGGGGACAGAGAGAGGGGACAGAGGAAGGCGGGACAGAGGAGGGGCAGAGAGAGGCAGACAGAGAGAGGGGACAGCGAGTGGGGGAGATGGAGGGGATCAGAGAGAGGGGGACAGAGAGAGAGGGGACATATAGAGGCGGGGCAGAGAGGGGGGCAGAAAGAGGAGGCAGGGAGAGGGTGACAGAAAGAGAGGACAGAGAGTGGGGGAGATAGAGGTGGTCAGAGAGAGGAGGACAGAGAGAGAGGGACAGAGAAAGAGGGGGAAAGAGAGAGCGGGTCAGAGAGAGAGGGACAGAGAGAAAGGGGACAGGGAGAGTGGGACAGAGTGAGAGGATAAGAGAGAGGGGTACAGAGAGAGGTGAGCAGAGAGGGGGGCATAGAGAGGGGGCAGAGAGAGAAGGAACAGAGAGAGTGGGGACAGAGAGAGAGGGGGACAGTAAGTGAGGGCGACTGAGGGTGGGGCAGAGATGGGGGAGAGAGAGAGGGGCAGAGAGAGAGGCAGGTGGGAGAGAGAGGGGGACAGAGAGAGCGGGTCAGAGAGAGAGGGGACAGAGAGAAAGGGGGGCAGGGAGAGTGGGACAGAGTGATTGGATAAGAGAGAGGGGTACAGAGAGAGGTGGGCAGAGAGGGGGGCATAGAGAGGGGGGCAGAGAGAGGGGGGAACAGAGAGAGAGGGGGACAGAGAGAGAGGGGACAGTGAGAGGGGGGACAGAGAGAGAGGGGGACAGAGAAAGAGGGGACAGATAGAGGGGGGACAGAGAGAGAGGGGGACAGTGAGAGGGTGGACAGTGAGAGGGGGGACAGAGAGAGGAGGAACAGAGAGAGGGGGAAGTAGAGGGGGTGAGGGAGAGGGGACAGAAAGAGGGGAGGTAGAGGGGGTCAGAGAGAGGGGGACAGAGGGAGGGCACAGAGAGTGCGGGAGGTAGAGGGGACAGAGAGAGAGGGGACAGAGAGAGAAGCACAGGGAGTGGGGGAGGTAGAGAGGGACAGAGAGAGAGGGTACAGAGGTAGAGGGGCAGAGAGAGGGGGCAGAGAGAAGGGGGAAGAGAGAGAGGGGAAGAGAGAGAGCGGCACAGTGAGTGGGGGAGATAGAGGGGGTCAGAGAGCAGGGACAGAAAAGTGGGAGGTAGAGGGGGTCAGAGAGGGGGACAGAGAGATGAGCACAGAGAGAGGGTACAGAGAGTGGGGGAGATAGAGGGGGACAGAGAGAGAGGGGCAGAGAGAGATCGGGGCAGAGAGAGTGGACAGAGTGAGTGGGTCAGAGGGAGAGGAGGGGGCCAGAGAGAGGGGGGGACAGAGAGAGGGGGGGATAAGAGAGAGGGGGGACAGAGAGGGGGGACAGAGAGAGGGGCACAATGAAAGGCGCACAGAGAAAGGGGGGCAGAGAGAGTGGGACGGAATTAAGGCGGAGGTAGAGGGGGTCAGAGAGAGGGGGGATAGAGCGGACAGAGGGTGGGGGACAGAGAATGGGGGTCAGAGAAAGGGGTACAGAGTGGGGTGAGAGAGGGGGTCAGAGAGTGGGGGGATGGATGGGGGGACAGAGAGAGAGGGGACAGACAAAGTGGGGGACAGAAAGAGAGCGACAGAGAGAGAGGGGCAGAGAGAGGGGGCAGAGAGAGGCAGACAGAGTGGGGTGAGGGGGGGACAGAGAGAGGGTGGACAGAGAGAGAGTGGGACACAAAGAGAGGGGCAGAGAGAGGGGGCAGAGAGAGGGGCAGAAAGAGCGGACAGAGTGGGGGTGAGAGGGGGGGACAGAGAGATGGGGAACAGAGAGAGAGGGAGACAGAGAGGGACAGGGGGGGAAGAGAGGGGGGACAGGGAGAGGTGGACAGAGAGTGGTTCAGACAGCGGGGGTCAGAGAGAGGGGGACAGAGAGAAGGGGACAGAGAGGGGGGACAGACGGGGGAGAAGGGAGCGGGGGTTGGAGAGAGGCGGGTGGGAGAGGGAGAGTCAGAGAGAGAGGGCGACAGAGAGAGTGGGACAGAGAGTGCGTCAGATAGAGGCGGTCAGAGAGAGGGGGACAGAGAGAGGGGGACAGAGAGAGGAGGACAGAGAGAGGCGGGTGGGGGACAGAGAATGGGTCAGACAGAGGGGGTCAGAGAGAGGGTGACAGAGAGAGGGGGACAGAGAGAGGAGGGTGGGATAGAGCGCGGGACGGGGGGGGGGGGAACCGAGAGAGAGGGACAGATAGAGAGGCGTGTGCGAGAGAGAGGGGGTCAGAGAGAGGCGGGTGGGAGGGAGAGGGGGCAGAGAGAGCGGGACAGAGAGAAGGCGACAGACGGGGGAGAAGGGAGCGGGGGTTGGAGAGAGGCGGGTGGGAGAGGGAGAGTCAGAGAGAGAGGGCGACAGAGAGAGTGGGACAGAGAGTGCGTCAGATAGAGGGGGTCAGAGAGAGGGGGACAGAGAGAGGTGGACAGAGAGAGAGGGGGACAGAGAGAGAGTGACAGAGAGAGAGGGGGACAAAGAGAGGGGGACAAAGAGAGAGGGGGACAGAGAGAGGGGGACAGAGGGAGGGGGATAGAGTGGGACAGAGAGATGGTTACAGAGTGGGGGTGAGAGAGGGGGTCAGAGAGTGGGGGGATGGAGAGACTGGGGCACAGAGATAGAGGGGACAGAGAGGGTGGTGGGCAGAGAGGGAGGGGGCAGAGAGAGGGCGAAGAGAAGGGGGACAGAGAGCGAGGGGAGAGTGAGGGGGGACAGAGAGAGCGGGACAGAGAGACGGGGAAAGAGAGACGGGGACAGAGAGACAGGGACAGAGAGACGGGGACAGAGAGAGGGGGACAGAGAGAGAGGGGGACAAAGAGAGAGGGGGACAGAGAGAGGGAGAGAGAGAGAGGGTCAGAGAGAGAGGGGGACAAAGAGAGTGGGGGACAGAGAGAGGGGGTCATAGAGAGAGGGGGACAAAGAGAGAGGGGGACAGAGAGAGGGAGACAGATTGAGGGAGACAGAGAGAGGGGGACAGAGAGAGGGGGGGACAGAGAGAGGGGGACAGAGAGAGTGGGACAGAGAGATGGTTACAGAGTGGGGGTGAGAGAGGGGGTCAGAGAGTGGGGGGATGGAGAGACTGGGGCACAGAGAGAGGGGGACAGAGAGAGTGGGGGCAGAGAGGAAGGGGGCAGAGAGAGGGCGAAGAGAGGGGGACAGAAAGCGGGGGAGTGTGAGGGGGGAACAGAGAGAGAGGGACAGAGAGAAGGGGACAGAGAGATGGGGACAGAGAGACGGGGAGATAGAGGGGGTCAGAGAGAGGGCATCAGAGAGAGAGGGGGACAGAGAGAGAGGGGGACAAAGAGGGGGGGATAGAGGGAGACGGGTGGGAGACAGAGGGGGACAGAGAGTGGGTCAGACAGAGGGGGTCTGAGAGAGTGGGACAGAGAGAGGGCGAAAAGGAGAGGGGGACAGGGAGACGGGGACAGAGAGACGGGGACAGAGAGAGGGCGTCAGTGAGAGAGGGGGACAGAGAGAGAGGGGGACAAAGAGAGAGGGGGACAGAGAGAGAGGGGGACAGAGAGAGGGGGACAGAGAGAGTGGGACAGAGAGATGGTTACAGAGTGGGGGTGAGAGAGGGGGTCAGAGAGTGGGGGGATGGAGAGACTGGGGCACAGAGAGAGGGGGACAGAGAGAGTGGGGGCAGAGAGGGAGGGGGCAGAGAGAGGGCGAAGAGAGGGGGACAGAAAGCGGGAGAGTGTGAGGGGGGAACAGAGAGAGGTGGACAGAGAGACGGGGACAGAGAGATGGGGACAGAGAGACGGGAAGATAGAGGGGGTCAGAGAGAGGGCATCAGAGAGAGAGGGGGACAGAGAGAGAGGGGGACAAAGAGGGGGATAGAGGGAGACGGGTGGGAGAGAGAGGGGGACAGACAGTGGGTCAGACAGAGGGGGTCTGAGAGAGTGGGACAGAGAGAGGGCGAAAGAGAGAGGAGGACAGGGAGACGGGGACAGAGAGACGGGGACAGAGAGAGGGCGTCAGTGAGAGAGGGGGACAGAGAGAGAGGGGGACAAAGAGAGAGGGGGACAGAGAGAGGGGGACAGAGAGAGGGGGTCAGAGAGAGAGGGGGACAAAGAGAGAGGGGGACAGAGAGAGGGGGTCAGAGAGAGAGGCGGACAAAGAGAGAGGGGGACAGAGAGATGGTTACAGAGTGGGGGTGAGAGAGGGGGTCAGAGAGTGGGGGGATGGAGAGACTGGGGCACAGAGAGAGGGGGACAGAGAGAGTGGGGGCAGAGAGGGAGGGGGCAGAGAGAGGGCGAAGAGAGGGGGACAGAGAGCGGGGGAGAGTGAGAGGGAACAGAGAGGGGGGGACAGAGAGATGGGGACGGAGAGACGGGGAGATAGAGGGGGTCAGAGAGAGAGCATCAGAGAGAGCGGGGGACAGAGAGAGGGGGGGACAAAGAGGGGGGATAGAGGGAGACGGTGGGAGAGAGGCGTGGACAGAGAGTGGGTCAGACAGAGGGGGTCTGAGAGAGTGGGACAGAGAGAGGGGGATAGAGAGAGGGGCATAGAGAGAGGGGGACAGAGAGTGGGTCAGAGAGAGGGGGTCTGAGTGAGTGGGACAGAGAGAGGGCGTCAGAGAGAGTGGGACAGAGAGAGGGCAACAGAGAGAGGGCGAATGAGAGAGGGGATAGAGAGAGGAGACAGAGAGAGGGGGGTAGAGAGAGAGGTGGGTGTGAGGCGGAGGAGTCAGAGGGAGGCGGGTGGGAGGGAGAGCGGGACAGAGAGAGAGGGAACAGAGAGAGAGGAGAACAAAGAGGGGGGAAAGAGGGGGAATAGATAGAGGGGGTCTGAGTGAGTGGGACAGAGAGAGAGCGTCAGAGAGAGTGGGACAGATAGAGGGGGACAGAGAGAGAGGTGGAGAGAGAGAGAGGGGGTCAGAGTGACTGGGGAAAGAGAGAGCGGGACAGAGAGAGGGGGATAGAGAGAGGGGGATAGAGAGAGAGGGGGACAGAGAGAGGGGGACAGAAAAAGTCAGAGGTAGAGGGGGTCAGAGAGAGGGGGATATAGAGGGCGACAGAGAGAGGAGGACAGAGAGAGGCGGACAGAATGTGGGGGACAGAGACTGGAGGACAGAGAGAGGGGTATAGAGTGGGGGTGAGAGAGGGGGTCAGAGAGTGGGGGGATGGAGAGAGTTGGGGACAGAGAGAGAGGTGACAGAGAGAGTGGGGGACAGAGAGAGAGAGGGACAGAGAGTGAGGGGGACAGAGAGAGGGGGACAGAGAGAGGGCAATAGAGACGGGTGATAGAGGGAGGGGACAGAGAGAGAGGGGGGAAAAGGAGGGGATAGAGGGAGACGGGTGGGAGAGAGAGAGGGGGACAAAGAGTGGGTAAGACAGAGGGGGTCAGGGAGAGGGGGACAGAGAGAGGGGGCAGAGGGAGGGGGCAGAAGGAGGGCGACAGAGACAGGGGGACAGAGAGAGAGGGGGATAGAGAGAGGGGGCAGAGGGAGGGCGACAGAGAGAGGGGGACAGAGAGAGAGGGGGACAGAGGGATGGCGACAGAGCGAGGGGGACAGAGAGAGGGGGACAGAGAGAGAAGCAGGTGCGAGAGAGGGGGGTCAGAGAGGGGGGTCAGAGAGAGGCGGGTGGGAGGGGGAGCGGGACAGAGAGAGGGGGGGACAGAGAGAGAGGGGGATAAAGAGGGGGGACAGAGAGAGAGTGGGACAGAGAGTGGGTCAGATAGAGGGGGTCAGAGAGAGGGGGACAGAGAGAGTAGGGGGACAGAGAGAGGGGGACAGAGAGAGAGGCGGGTGGGAGAGAGGGGGCAGGGAGAGTAGGCAGAGGGCGACAGACGGGGTGGAGAGAGCGGGGGAAAGAGAGAGAGGGGGACAGAGAGTGGGGACAGAGAGTGAGTGGGGGACAGAGAGGGACGGGGCAGAGAGACGGGGACAGAGAGAGCGGAACAGAGAGAGGGGGACAGAGTGAGTGGGACAGAGAGATGGGGACAGAGGGACGGGGACAGAGAGACGGGGAGATAGAGTGGGACAGAGAGAGGGGGTCAGAGAGAGGTGGGTGGGAGAGAGAAGGCTTCAGAGAGAGGCGGGTGGGAGAGAGCATGGGAGAGAGAGGGGGGGACAAGGAGACGGGTGGGAGAGAGAGGGGGCAGAGAGTGGGTCAGACAGAGAGGGTCACAGAAAGTGGGACAGAGAGAGGGGGGACAGAGGGGGGGACAGAGAGAGAGGGGACAGAGAGAGGGCGACAGAGAAAGGGCGAAATAGAGAGAGGGGGACAGAGAGAGGGGGATGGAGAAAGAGGTGGGTTTGAGAGAGAGGGGTCAGAGAGAGGCGGGTGGGAGGGAGAGTGGACAGAGAGAGAGGGGAACAGAGAGAGGGGGTAACAAAGGGGGGGATAGAGGGAGGTGGGTGGGAGAGAGAAGGGGACAGAGAGAGGGCGACAGACAGGGGGGGCAGAGACCGGGGAGAGAGAGAGGCGGGTGGGAGAGAGATTGGGTCATAGAGAGGGGGACAGAGAGAGGGGGCAGAGAGAGGGCGACAGAGATAGGGCGACAGAGAGAGGGCGACAGAGAGAGTGGGTCAGATAGAGGGGGGACAGGGAGAGAGGAGGTCAGAGAGAGAGGGACAGAGAGAGAGGGGGTCAGAGAGAGTGGATGTCAGAGAGGGGGGCAGATGGGGGGGACAGAGAGAAAGGCGGGTGGGAGAGAGAGGGGGTCAGAGAGAGAGGCGGGTGGGAGAGTGCGTGGGACAGAGCGAGAGGGGAACAGAGAGAGAGGGGGACAAAGAGGGGGGATAGTGGGAGACGGGTTGGAGACAGAGGGGGACAGAGAGTGGGTCAGACAGAGGTGGACAGAGAGAGGGGGACAGAGTGTGGGGGACAGAGAGTTGGGGACAGAGAGTGGGGGACAGAGAGAGGGGGACAGAGGTTGTGGGACGGAGAGTATGGGACAGACAGAGAGGGGGATAAAGAGGGGGGATAGAGGGATATGGGTGGGAGAGAGGGGGGACAGAGAGTGGGTGAGATAGATGGGGTCAGAGAGAGGGGGACAGAGAGAGTGGGACAGAGAGAGGGGGATAGAGAGAGGGGGTCAGAGAGAGGCGGGTGGGAGAGAGAGCGGGACAGAGAGAGAGAGGGGGGACAGAGGGAAAGGGACAGAGAGAGAGGCGGGTGGGAGAGAGAGGGGGTCAGAGAGAGGAGGGTGAGAGGGAGCGCGGGACAGAGAGAGGGGGACAGAGAGAGCGACAGAGAGAGTGGGTCAGAGAGAGAGGGACAGAGAGAGAGAGGGGACAAAGAGAGAGGGGGAGAGAGAGGGGGGCAGAGAGAGAGGGAACAGAGAAATGGGGGACAGAGAAATGGGGGACAGAGTGGGGAGGACAGAGAGAGGTGGGAATAGAGAAAGGGGGGACAGAGAGAGAGGGGGACAGAGAGAGAGAGGCGACATAGACAGGGGGACAGAGAGAAGTGAACAGAGAGAGGGGGACAGGGAGTGGGGGACAGAGAGAGAGGGGGGACAGAGAGAGGGGGACAGAGAGAGAGAGGGACAGAGAGAGAGTATCAGAGAGAGGCGGGTGGGAGAGAGCGCGGGACAGAGAGAGAGGGGACAGAAAGAGAGGGGGACAAAGAGGGGGGATAGAGGGAGATGGGTGAGAGAGAGAGGGTGTGAAAGAGTGGGTCAGAGAGAGGGCGACAGAGAGGGGAACAGAGAGTGGGGGAGAGAGGGGGGGAGAGGGAGGCGGGTGGGAGAGAGCGGGGCAGAGAGAGGGGACAGAGGGGGGCAGAGAGCGGGGATGAGAGAGAAGCGGGTGGGAGAGAGGGGGTCATAGAGAGAGGGAGACAGAGTGAGAGGCGTACAGAGAGTGGGGGACAGGGGGGGAACAGAGAGAGGGGGGACAGAGAGAGGGGGGACAGAGGGAGGGTGGACAGAGAGAGATGGCACAGAGACAGGGGGGACAAAGTGAGAGGACAGAGAGTGGGGGAGATAGAGGTGGTCAGAGAGAGGAGGACAGAGAGAGGGGGACAGAGAGAGAGGGACAGAGCGTGGGGGACAGAGTGAGGGGGACAGAGAGAGAGGGGGACAGAGAGAGAGGGGGACAGAGAGAGAGGGGGAAGAGAGAGGGCGACAGAGAGAGGGTGACAGAGAGAGGGCGACCGAGAGAGTGGGGGAACACAGAGAGGTGGACAGAAAGAGGGGGAGGTAGAGGGGTTCAGAGAGAGGGGGACAGAGAGAGGGGGACAGAGGGAGGGGCACAGAGAGTGGGGGAGATAGAGGGGGACAGAGAAAGAAGGGATAGAGAGGGAGGGGGCAGAGAGAGTGGGACAGAGTGAGGGGGGCAGAGAGAGAGGGGAAAGAGAGAGACGGAAAAAAGAGAGAGGGGGAGATAGAGGGGGTCAGAGAGAGGGGGGACAGAGAGAGGGGGGAAAGAGAGGGGGTGGGACAGAGGGGGGAAAGAGAGGGGGGGAACAGAGAGAGAGGGGCAGAGAGAGATAGGGCAGACAGAGGGAAACAGAGTGAGGGGGGCAGAGTGAGGGGGGCAGAGAGAGAGGGGGCAGAGAGATTGTGAAAAGAGAGTGGGGACAAAGAGAGGGGTACAGAGTGGGGGAAAGGGAGGGAGTCAGAGACAGGAGGACAGAGAGTGTGGGACAGAGAGAGAGGGGGACAGAGAGAGAGGGGGACAGAGAGAGGGTACAGAGAGCGGGGTAAAGAGTGGGGGAGAGAGGGGGTCAGAGAGAGAGCGACAGAGAGTGGGGGGATGAAGAGAGTGGGGGACAGAGAGAGAGAGGGGGTCAAAGAGAGAGGGGCAGAGAGAGACGCAGCAGAGATTAGGGCAGAGAGCGGGGGAGAGATAGAGGGCGACAGAGAGAGGGCGACAGAGAGAGGGGGACAGAGAGTGGGGGGGACAGAGATTGGGGGTGGTAGAGGGGTTCAGAGACAGGAGAACAGAGAGAGAGGGGGACAGTGAGAGGAGGAGGGGGTTCAGAGAGGGTTGGGACAAAGAGGATGGACAGATAGAGGCGGGAGAGAGAGGGGGGACAGAGAGAGGGGGAACAGCTAGAGGGAGGGAAACAGAGAGAGGTGGGGACTGAGAGATGGCGACAGACAGGTTGCAGAGAGAGGGCGACAGAGAGAGGGGGAAAGAGATTGGGGAGAGAGAGCGGGGGGACAGAGAAAGGGGGAGAGAGAGGGGAGGGGAACAGAGAGAGAGGGGGAGAGAAGGAGGGGGAGAGAGGGAGGGGGACAGAGAGACGATGTCAGAGATGTGGGAGAGAGAGGGGGACAGAGAGAGGAGGGACACAGAGAGGGGGTAGAGAGGGGGGGGCAGAGAGACAGTGACAGAGAGGGGGCGGAGAGAGGGCGACATAGAGAGGGGTCAGAGAGAGGAGGGGCAGAGAGAGGGGACAGGGAGTGGGGGACAGAGAGAGAGGGGGGACAGATAGAGGGAGACAGAGAGAGGGGGACAGAGAGAGGGTATCAGAGAGAGGCGGGTGGGAGAGAGCGCGGGACAGAGAGAGAGGGGACAGAGAGAGAGGGGGACAAAGAGGGGGGATAGAGGGAGATGGGTGAGAGAGAGGGTGTGAAAGAGTGGGTCAGAGAGAGGGCGACAGAGAGGGGAACAGAGAGTGGGGGAGAGAGAGGGGGAGAGAGGGAGGCGGGTGGGAGAGAGAGCGGGGCAGAGAGAGGGGACAGAGGGGGGCAGAGAGCGGGGATGAGAGAGAAGCGGGTGGGAGAGAGGGGGTCAGAGAGAGAGGGGGACAGAGTGAGAGGCGTACAGAGAGTGGGGGACGGGGGGGGGAACAGAGAGAGGGGGACAGAGAGAGGGGGGACAGAGGGAGGGTGGAAAGAGGGAGAGTGACAGAGGGAGGGGGTCAGAGAGAGAGCGGGAGGTCAGAGAGAGTGGGTCAGAGAGAGTGGGACAGAGAGAGAAGGCACAGAGACGGGGGAGACAGAGTGAGAGGACAGAGAGTGGGGGAGATAGAGGTGGTCAGAGAGAGGGGGACAGAGAGAGGGGGACAGAGAGAGAGGGACAGAGCGTGGGGGACAGAGTGAGAGGGGACAGAGAGAGAGGGGGACAGAGAGAGAGGGGGACAGAGAGAGAGGGGGAAGAGAGAGGGCGACAGAGAGAGGTTGACAGAGAGAGGGCGACAGAGAGAGAGGGGGAACAGAGAGAGGGGGACAGAAAGAGGGGGAGGTAGAGGGGTTCAGAGAGAGGGGGACAGAGAGAGGGGGAGATAGAGGGGGTCAGAGACAGTGGGACAGAGGGAGGGGCACAGAGAGGGCGGGTGGTGGAGGGGGTCAGAGAGAGGGGGACAGAGACAGTGCACAGAGAGCGGGGGAGATAGAGGGGGACAGAGAAAGAGGGGATAGAGAGAGTGGGGGCAGAGAGAGTGGGACAGAGTGAGGGGGCAGAGAGAGAGAGGGGAAAGAGAGAGAGGGGAAAAAGAGAGAGGGGGAGATAGAGGGGGTCAGAGAGAGGGGGGACAGAGAGAGGGGGGACAGAGAGAGAGGGGGCAGAGAGAGATAGGGCAGAAAGAGGGAGACAGAGTGAGGGGGGCAGAGTGAGGGGGGCAGAGAGAGTGGGGGCAGAGAGAGTGTGAAAAGAGAGTGGGGGACAGAGAGAGGGGTACAGAGTGGGGGAAAGAGAGGGAGTCAGAGACAGGAGGACAGAGAGTGTGGGACAGAAAGAGAGGGGGACAGAGAGATAGGGGCAGAGAGAGACGCAGCAGAGATTAGGGCAGAGAGCGGGGGAGAGATAGAGGGCGACAGAGAGAGGGCGACAGAGAGAGGGCGACAGCGAGAGGGGGCAGAGAGAGGGGGGACAGAGAGAGGGGGACAGAGAGAGGGGGACAGAGATAGGGGGAACAGAGAGAGGCGGACTGACAGCGAGGCGGGGACAGAGAGAGGGGGAGACAGAGGTGGTCAAAGGGAGGGGGACAGAGAGAGGGGCACAGAGAGTCGGGGAGATAGAGGGGACAGAGAGAGGGGGTGGACAGAGAGTAGGGGGGACTGAGAGTGGGGGGCAGGGGGGTAGAGAGAGGGGGGTGCAGAGAGGGGGGGACAGAGAGAGGGGGGACAGAGAGAGGTGGGGACAGAGAGAGGGGGGACAGAGAGAGGGGGACAGAGAGAGGGTGACAGAGATGGGGGAACAGAGAGAGGCGGACTGAGAGCGAGGCGGCGACAGAGAGAGGGGGACTGAGAAAGGGGGAACAGAGAGAGGCAGACTGAGAGCGAGGCGGGGACAGAGAGAGGGGGACAGAGAGAGGGGAAGACAGAGGTGGTCAAAGGGAGGGGGACAGAGAGAGGGGCACAGAGAGTCGGGGAGATAGAGGGGACAGAGAGAGGGGGTGGACAGAGAGTAGGGGGGACTGAGAGTGGGGGGGGCAGGGGGGTAGAGAGAGGGGGGTGCAGAGAGGGGGGGACAGAGAGAGGTGGGGACAGAGAGAGGGGGGACAGAGAGAGGGCGACAGAGAGAGTGTCACAGAGAGTGGGGGAGATAGAGGGGGTCAGAGAGAGGGGGACAGAGAGAGGGTGATATAGAGGGGGACTACGAGAGAAGGAGTCAGAGACAGAGGGGGACAGTGAGAGAGGGGGGCAGAGAAATGGCGACAGAGAGAGGGTGACAGAGAGAGTGGGGAACAGAGAGAGAGGGGGCAGAGAGAGGGCGACAGAAAGAGGGGGACAGAGAGAAGGGGGGCAGAGAGAGAGGGGGACAGAGAGGGAGGGGCAGAGAGAGATGGGCAGAGAGAGAGAGGGTCACAGAGGGGGACTAAGAGACGGGGATATAGAGGGGGAACGAGAGAGGGGTCAGAGAGTGGGGGACGGAGAGAGGAGTACAGAGTGGGGGAGAGAGAGGGAATCAGAGAGATGGGGGCAGAGAGAGGGCGACAGAGAGAGGGGGACAGAGAGAGGGGGGACAGAGAGAGAGGGGGACAGAGAGAGAGGGGGACATAGCGAGGGGGAGGAAAGAGAGAGGCGGGTGGAAGGGAGAGGAGGGCAGAGAGAACGCGACAGAGAGAGGAGCACAGAGAGGGGGGAGATAGCGGGGCACAGAGTGGGGGGACAGAGAGAGAAGGACAGAGAGAGGGGGACAGAGAAAGGGGAGATAGAGGTTGACAAAGGGAGGGGGACAGAGAGAGCAGCACAGAGAGAGGGGTAGATAGAGGGGTTCAGAGCGAAGGGTACAGAGGTAGTGGTACAGCGAGTGGGGGAGATAGAGGGGGACAGAGAGTGGGGCAAAAAGTGGGGGTGGTAGAGGGGGTAAGAGAGAGGGGAAGATAGAGGGGGACAGAGAGAGAGGGGGAGACAGAGGGGGGACAGAGAGAGAGGGGGTACAGAGAGAGGAGGACAGAGAGAGGGCGACAGAGAGAGGGGCATAGAGAGTGGAGGAGATAGATGGGGTCAGAGAGAGTGGGACAGAGAGAGAGGGGACAGAGAGAGAGGGGACAGAGAGAGAGGTGGGCAGAGAGAGAGGGGGGCAGAGAGAGAGGGGGTCAGAGGGGGGGAACAGAGGGGGGACAGAGAGGTGGGGGGACAGAGAGAGTGGGGCAGAGAGAGAGGGGGCAGAGAGAGAGGGGGGAACAGAGAGAGAGGGGCACAGAGAGAGAGGGACAACAGAGAGAGGGGATAGAGAGAGGGGGGACAGAGAGAGAGAGGGGGACAGGGAGAGGGGGACAGAGAGAGAGGGGAACAGGGAGGGGGGACTAAGAGATGGGGGAAAGAGAGAGGGTGGAAGAGAGAGAGGCGGGTGGAAGGGAGCGGATGGCAGAGAGCGGGCGACAGTGAGAGGAGCACAGAGAGTGGGGGGAGATAGCGGGGCTCAGAGACAGGGTGACAGAGAGAGAGGGCGATACAGAGTGGGGGACAGAGAGATGGGTACAGAGTGGAGGAGAGAGAGGGGGTCAGAGAGAGGGGGTCAGAGAGGGGGACAGAGAGTGGGGGGATGGAGAGAGTGGGGGAGAGAGAGAGGGGGGGTTAGAGAGAGGGGCAGAGAGTGACGGAGCAGAGACAGGGCGACAGAGGGGGTGGCAGAGAGCGGGGGAGAGAAAGAGGGGACAGGGAGAGGGGGATAGAGAAGGTGGGACAGAGAGGGGGGGACAGGGAGAGTGGGGACAGAGAGAGGCGGGGACAGAGAAAGTGGGACAGAGAGAGAGAGAGAGAGGCGGGTGGGAAAGAGAAGGGTTCCGAGTGCGGCTGATGGGAGAGAGAGGGGGACAGAGAGAGGGGGGGACTGAGAGAGCCGGACTGAGAGAGAGGGGGAGAGAGAGAGGGGGTCAGAGAGAGGGGGTCAGAGAGAGGGGGAGATAGAGGTGGTCAAAGGGAGGTGGACAGAGAGTGTGGCACAGAGAGTGGGGGAGATAGAGGGGGTCAGAGAGAGGGGGATAAAGAGAGGGGCACAGGGGGGGGGTCAGAGGGGGTCAGAGAGAGAGGGGGGCAGAGGGGGGGTGACAGAGGGAGGAGACGGGGGGACAGAGAGAGGGCGACAGAGAGAGGGGCACAGACAGTGGGGGCGATCGAGGGTGTCAGAGAGAGGGGGACAGATAGAGGGTGATATAGAGGGGGACACCGAGAGAGGGGTCAGAGGCAGAGGGGGACAGTGAGAGAGAGGGGCAGAGAAATGGCGACAGACAGAGGGTGACAGAGAGAGAGGGGGACAGAGAGAGAAGGGGACAGAGAGTGGGGGAGATAGAGGGGGTCAGAGAGAGGGGGTCAGAGAGAGCGGGTCAGAGAGTGGGGAAAAGAGAGAGGGGGACAGAGAGAGAGAGGGGGGGACAGAGAGAGAGGGGAAAGAGAGAGGCGGATGGAAGGGAGAGTGGGCAGAGAGAGGGAGACAGAGAGAGAGGCACAGAGAGTGGGGAAGATAGAGGGGGTCAGAGAGAGGGGGAAAGAGGCAGGGGGATATAGAGGGGGACAGAGAGAGGGGGACAGAGAGAGGGGGCAGAGATAGTGAGCACAGAGAGGGGGGGCAGAGAGAGGGGGACAGAGAGAGAGAGAGAGGCCGGTGGGAGAGAGAGGGGGTCCGAGAGAGGGGGATCAGATAGAGCCGGACTGAGAGAGAGGGGGACAGCGAGAGAGGGACAGAGAGAGAGGGAGATAGAGGTGGTCAAAGGGAGGCGAACAGCGAGAGGGACATAGAGAGTGAGAGATAGAGGGGGTCAGAGCGAATGGTACAGAGAGAGTGGTACAGAGAGTGGGGGAGATAGAGGGGGAAAGAGAGAGGGGAGGTAGAGTGGGTCAGAGAGAGGGGGACAGAGAGAGGGGCACAGAGAGTGGGAGGGATAGAGGGGGACAGAGAGAGGGGGGTCAGGGGGGGACGGGGGGACAGAGGGAGGGGACAGAGAGGGGGGGACAGAGAGGGGGGACAGGGAGAGGGGGGAACAGAGATAGGGGGGACAGAGAGAGGGCGGGACAGAGAGAGGGTGGGAACAGAGAGTTGGGGGGACAGAGAGAGGGGGGACAGAGAGAGGGCGATAGAGAGAGGGCGACAGAGAGTGGAGGAGATAGAGTAGGTAAGAGAGTGGGGGACAGAGAGAGGGTGACAGAGAGAGAGGAGGACAGAGAGAGGGGGATTAGTGGGGGACAGAGTGGGACAAAGAGGGGTTTAGAGGAGGTAGAGGAGGTCAGAGGGAGGGGGACAGAAAGTGGGGTACTGAGAGTGGGGGAGATAGAGGGGGATTAAAAGAGGGGGACAAAAAGAGGGGGAGGTAGAGGGCGTCAGAGAGAGGGAGACAGAGCGAGAGGCACAGGGAGTACGGGAGATAGAGGGGGTCAGAGCAAAGGCTACAGAGAGTGAGGTCCAGACAGTGGGAGAGATAGAGGGGGAAAGAGAGAGAGAGGGGGCAGAGGGGGGGTGACAGAGGGAGGGGACGGGGGGTACAGAGGGCGGCGACAGAGAGGGGGGACAGAGAGAGGGCGACAGAGAGAGGGGCACAGAGAGTGGGGGAGATAGAGGGGGTCAGAGAGAGATGGACAGAGAGAGGGTAATATAGAGGGGGACAGCGAGAGAGGGGTTCAGACACAGAGGGGGACAGTGAGAGAGGGAGGCTGAGAAATGGTGACAGAGAGAGGGTGACAGAGAGAGAGGGGGACAGAGAGAGAGAGTGACAGAAAGAGAGGGGGACAGAGAGTGGAGGAGATAGAGTAGGTCAGAGAGTGGGGGACAGAGAGAGGGTGACAGAGAGAGAGGGGGACAGAGAGAGGGGGATTAGTGGGGGACAGAGGGAAGGGGACAGAGAGTGGAGGACAGAGAGAGGAGGATAGACAGGGGGGACAGAGAGGGGGGACAGGGAGAGAGGGACAGAGAGAGAGGGGGACAGAGAGAGGGCGATAGAGAGAGGGCGGCAGAGAGTGGAGGAGATAGAGTAGGTCAGAGAGTAGGGGACAGAGAGAGGGGCCAGAGAGAGAGGAGGACAGAGAGAGAGAGGGGGACAGAGAGTGGGGGAGATAGAGGGGGTCAGAGAGAGGAGGTGAGAAAGGGGGTCAGAGAGTGGGGGTCAGAGACTGGGGTACAGAGTGGGGGAGAGATAGGGAGTCAGAGAGAAGGGGTCAGAGAGGGGGACAGTGAGAGGGAGACAGAGAGAGAGAGACGGGGACAGAGAGAGAGGGGAAAGAGAGAGGTGGATGGAAGGGAGAGGGGCAGAGAGAGAGTGACAGAGAGAGAGGCACAGAGAGTGGGGGAAATAGAGGGGGTCGGAGAGAGGGGGACAAAGAGTGGGGAGATGGTGAGAGTGGGGGACAGAGAGAGAGAGGGGGACAGAGAGGGGACAGAGAGGGGGGCTGAGAGCTGTGTAGAGATAGAGGGGACAGAGAGAGTGGGACAGAGAGAGAGGGGGACAGAGAGAGGAGGACAGAGAGAGAGGCGGTGGGAGAGAGAGGGCGACAGAGATAGGGGGAACAGAGAGAGCCGGACTGAGAGAGAGGGGAACAGAGAGAGAGGAGGACAAAGAGGGGGGATAGCGAGGCGGGTGGGAGAGAGAGGGGCACAGAGAGAGGGGCACAGAGAGGGGGTCACAGAGAGGGGGACAGAGAGGGGGGTACTGAGAGTAGAGGAGATAAAGGGGGACAAAAAGAGGGGGACAATAAGAGGGGGAGGTAGCGGGGGTCAGAAGGAGGGGGACAGAGAGAGGGGCACAGAGAGAGGGGGAGATAAAGGGGGACAGAGAGAGAGAGGACAGACAGAGAGGGGACAGACAGAGAGGGGGGGACAGAGAGAGGGGGGGAACAGAGTGAGGAGGGGACAGAGAGAGGGGGGACAGAGAGAGGTGGGTACAGGGGGGGGCACGGAGAGAGAGTGGGGCAGAGAGAGCGGGGCAGAGAGAGGGGCAGAGAGAGATGGGGGCAGAGAGACATGGGGGCAGACAGGGGGGGACAGAGTGATGGGTATTGAGAGATACGGGGCAGAGAGAGAAAAAGAGACTGGGGAACAGAGAGAGGGCTACAGAGTGGGGAAAAGAGAGGGAGTCAGAGAGAGGGTGACAGATAGAGAAGGACAGAGAGAGAGGGGGACAGAGACAGAGACGGACAGAGAGCGAGGCGGGTGGAAGGGAGGGGGCAGAGAGTGTGGGAGATAGCAGGGCTCAGAGAGAGGGGGACAGAGAGAGGGGGATATAGAGGGGGACAGAGAGTGGGGGACAGAGAGAGGGGTACTGAGTGGCGGAGAGAGAGAGGGTCAGAGAGAGGGGGACAGAGAGTGGGGAAATGGAGAGTGTGGGGGACAGAGAGAGAGAGAGGGGGGTCAGAGAGAGGGGCAGAGAGAGACGGAGCGGAGCCAGGGCGACAGAGAGGGGTATCAGAGAGCGGGGGAGAGATAGAGGGGACAGAGAGAGGGTGACAGAGAGAGGGGGCAGAGAGAGGGGGCACAGAGATGGAGGGACAGAGAGAGGGAGACATAGAGAGAGAGTGAGGTGGGTGGGATAGAGAGGGTCCGAGAGAGGGGGTTCAGATAGAGCCGGACTGAGAGAGAGAGGGACAGAGAGAGGGGGAGATAGAGGTGGTCAAAGGGAGGCAAACAGCGAGAGGGGCACAGACAGTGGGGGAGATAGAGGGGGACAGAGAGAGGGGGAGTCAGAGGGGGGGACGGGGGTGACAGAGGGAGGGGACAGAGAGGGAGGGACAGAGAGCGGGGACAGAGAGAGGGGAGAACATAGATGGGGGAACAGAGAGATGGCAGGACAGAGAGAGGGTGGGAACAGAGAGTGGGGGTGACAGAGAGAGGGTGGACAGAGAGAGTTCGATAGAGAGTGGGCGACAGAGAGTGGAGGAGATAGAGGGGGTCAGAGAAAGGGGGACAGAGAGAGCGTGATATAGAGGGGGACAGCGAGAGAGGGTGACAGAGGAGAGGGGGACAGAGAGAGGGGGATTAGTGGGGGAGAGAGGGAGGGGACAGAGAGTGTGTGACAGAGAGAGGGGACAGAGAGAGGGGCACAGAGAGGGGGTACAGAGAGAGAAGGACAGAGAGAGATGCACAGAGAGAGGGGCACAGAGAGTGGGGCACAGACAGTGGGACAGAGAGGGGTTTACTGAGTGGGGGAGATAGACGGGGACAGAAAGAGGGGTAAGTAGACGGGGTCGGAGAGAAGTGGACAGATACAGAGGCACAGAGAGTGGGAGAGATAGAGGGGGACAGAGAGAGAGGGGACAGAGAGAGAGAGAGAGAGGGGGACAGAGAGAGAGGGGACAGAGAGAGAGGGACAGAGAGAGAGGTGGTGGGAGAGAGAGGGGGACAGAGAGAGGGGGACAGAGAGAGTGGGAGATAGAGGTGGTCAAAGGGAGGGGGACAGAGAGAGGCGCACAGAGAGTGGGAGAGATAGAGGGGGTCAGAGCGAATTGTACACAGAGAGTAGTACAGAGAGTGGGGGAGATAGAGGGGGACAGAGAAGGAGGACAAAAAGAGTGGGAGGTAGAGGTGGTCAGAGAGAGGGGGACAGAGAGTGGTGGAGATAGAGGGGGACAGAGAGAGACAGGGGGGCAGAGGGGGGGGGGCACGGGGCGGACAGAGAGAGGTGGTTGGAAGGGAGAGGGCGGCAGTGAGAGAGGGCGACTGAGAGAGGGGCACAGAGAGTGGGGGACAAAGAGTGGGGAGATGGAGAGAGTGGGGGACTGAGAGAGAGAGGGGGTCAGACAGGGGGGGCAGAGAGAGACGGAGCAGAGAGAGGGCGACAGAGAGGAGGGCAGAGAGCTGGGTAGAGATAGAGGGGACAGAGAGAGAGGGACAGAGAGAGGGGGACAGAGAGAGGGGTCAGAGAGAGGGTGGACAGAGAGAGGGGGGAACAGAGAGAGGGGGACAGAGAGAGAGAAGGGGTCAAAGAGGGGGGCAGAGAGAGACGGAGCAGAGAGAGGGCGACAGAGAGGAGGGCAGAGAGCGGGGTAGAGATAGAGGGGACAGAGAGAGGGGGACAGAGAGAGGGGACAGAGAGAGATTGGACAGAGAGAGGGCGTGACAGAGGGAGGGGGACTGAGAGAGGGGGACAGAGAGAGATGCGGTGGGTGAGAGAAGGGGTCTGAGAGAGGCGGGTGGGAGAGAGAGGGCGACAGAGATAGGGAGAACAGAGAGAGCCGGACTTTTAGAGAGGGGGACAGACAGAGGGGGACAGAGAGAGGGGGACAGAGAGGGGGGCACGGAGAGGGGGTCACGGAGAGGGGGGCGCAGAGAGGGGGGCACGGAGAGGGGGCACGGAGAGAGGGGCACGGAGAGGGGGACAGAGAGTGGGACAGAGAGGGGGGTACTGAGAGTCGGGGTGATAGAGGGGGACAAAAAGAGGGGGGAAAAGAGGGGGAGGTAGAGATGGTCAGACGGAGGGGGAGATTGAGGGGGACAGAGGGGGGCTACAGAGGGGGGGACAGAGGGGGGAGACGGGGGGAGAGAGAGAGAGGGGGGACAGAGAGAGGCGGGTGGAATGGAGAGGGGGGGCAGAGAGAGGGGGACAGAGAGTGGGGGACAAAGAGTGGGGAGATAGAGAGAGTGAGGGACAGAGAGAGAGAGAGGGCGTCAGACAGGGGGGCAGAGAGAGACGGAGCACAGACAGTGCGACAGAGAGGGGGGCAGAGAGCGGGGTAGAGACAGAGGGGACAGCGAGAGGGGGACAGAGAGAGGCCGACAGAGAGATTGGACAGAGAGAGGGGGGGACAGAGACAGAGTGGACAGAGAGAGGGGGGACAGAGAGAGGGGGACAGAGAGAAATGTGGTAGGAGAGAGAGGGGGTCTGAGAGAGGCGGGTGGGAAAGAGAGGGGGACAGAGATAGGGGGAACAGAGAGGCCGGACGGAGAGAGAGGGGGACAGAGAGAGAGGGGGACAAAGAGGGGGAATAGCGAGGCGGGTGGGAGAGAGAGGGGGATAGAGAGAGGGGGACAGATAGAGGGGGACAGAGAGTGGGGAACAGAGAGAGGGGCACAGAGAGAGGGGGACAAAAAGTAGGGAGATGGAGAGAGTGGGAACAGAGAGAGTGAGGGGGTCAGAGAGGGGGATACTGAGAGTGGGGAGATAGACGGGGACAAAAAGAGGGGGAAGTAGAGAGGTTCAGAGGGAGGGGTAGAGTGAGGGGGGGTACAGAGAGTGGGGGAGATGGAGGGGGAAAAAAAGAGTGGGAGGTAGAGGGTGTCAGAGAGAGAGAGACAGAGAGAGGGGCAAAGCGAGTGGGGGAGATAGAGGGGAACAGAGAGGGGGGTACAGAAAGGGGGGGACAGAGGATGGGGACAGAGAGGGGGGAGAGAGAGAGGGGGGACAGAGAGGGGGGACGGGGGGGACAGAGAGAGGGGGGACAGATAGAGGGGGGACAGAGAGAGGGGAACAGAGAGAGGCGGGTGGAAGGGAGAGGGGGGCAGAGAGAGGGCGACAGAGAGAGGGGCACAGAGATTGGGGAAAAAGAGTGGGGAGATGGAGAGAGTGGGGGACTGAGAGAGAGAGGGGGTCAGAGAGGGGGGCAGAGAGAGACGGAGCAGAGAGAGGGCGACAGAGAGGGGGCAGAGAGCGGGGTAGAGATAGAGGGGACAGAGAGAGAGGGGGGACAGAGAGAGGGGGGCAGAGAGAGGGGGGACAGAGAGAGAAAGGGACAGAGAGAGGGGGAGAAAGAGGGGGGATAGTGGGGCGGGTGGGAGAGAGAGGGGGACAGAGAGCGGGATACAGAGAGAGGGGCTCAGAGAGAGGGGCACAGAGCGAGAGGCACAGAGAGAGGGGCACAGAGAGAGGGGTACGGAGAGGGGGGCACAGAGAGACGGGCACGAAGAGGGGCACAGAGAGGGGGGTACTGAGAGTCGGGGAGATGGAGGGGGACAAAAAGAGGGGGAGGTAGAGGGGGTCAGAGGGAGGAGGACAGAGAGTGGTGTACTGAGAGTAGAAGAGATAGAGGGGGACAAAAAGAGGAGAGATAGAGGGGGTCAGAGGGAGGGGTAGAGAGAGGGGGGTACAGAGAGTGGGGGAGATAGAGGGGGACAGAGAGAGAGGGGCAGAGAGAGAGGGGGACAGAGAGAGGGGGGCAGAGAGAGAGGGGGACAGAGAGAGGGGGACAGAGAGAGAGGGGGACAGAGAGAGAGGGGGACACAGAGGGGGGGGCAGAGAGAGGGGGGATAGAGAGAGGGGGGACAGAGAGAGAGGGGGACAAAGAGAGAGGGGGACAGATAGAGAGAGGGGGGGACAGAGAGAGAGAGAGAGCGGGACAGAGAGAGCAGGACAGAGAGAGAGGGGCAGAGAGAGAGGGGGCAGAGAGAGAGGGGAAAGAGGAGAGGGGACAGACAGAGAGAGAGGGGGGGACAGAGTGAGGGGGCAGAGAGAGAGAGGGGGACAGAGAGAGAAGGAGATAGAGAGAGAGGTGGGACAGAGAGGGGCTCCAAAAGTTTATATTCCGCCCAGTTGCTGCAAGTCTTCTAACTCTGTAACATTCAATAGTCTCCAGTACCTTACACCACTTGCTGGCTGTCAATTTGCATTTGTTGAAGTCTACACATTTTTGTCAGCAGCTCAGAAAAATCATTTTAGTCTCTACAAAGCACCGTCATGAACAAGCCACCATCTCTCTATTTCCTTTGCCTTCTTCAATGTCTGAAACTCTCACTGTATCTTCCAGCAAACTTCTTTAGTAACTGCAGATCTGCCTAGCTCCCCAGACAACCTGTTCCTTCCCATACAGCTCACTCAATACTGTAACACCCTCTGCTCTGTCTAATCCTCCTCTTTCCCACTGTCTTCCAGGCACAACGGCGATCCTGTAAGAGACCAGTGCGGAATGGGGTGTTATCAACCTCAGCTGAGGCTTGAGGCCTACCATTACCTGGGAGTCACAAATGGAGGGAACCTGAGAGAGAGCAGCACAAACCGGGAGAATAGACATCCGCAATGAGGATCGAGGCCAACTGGGGCTTGGAGTTGGAGAAACAGCAGAGCAGGAGCCTCGAAATCAGCACCGAATCACAGAGGGAGTGACCATGTGACAGAACAACTTGGAGCAGGAGCATGAGGCTCACTCACACCTGGGAATTACAGAGGCAGCAAAGTGGGAGGATATAAATCAACACTGAGGATCGAGGCCGAATCGTGCCTGGGAGTCACAGAGATGGTGACCCTGTGAGGGAGCAGAGTGGATTGGGAGCTGGAGGATTACACGTGCCTGGGAGTCACAGAGACGGTGACCCTGTGAGGGACCAGAGTGGAGTGGGAGCTGGGGGATTACACGTACCTGGGAGTCACAGAGACGGTGACCCTGTGAGGGAGCAGAGTGGAGTGGGAGCTGGAGGATTACACGTACCTGGGAGTCACAGAGACGGTGAAGCTGTGAGGAATCAGGGTGGTATGGGAGCTGGAAGATTACACATACCTGGGAGTACCAGAGATAACTTTCTGCTGCTGGGACTTGCCTGCACTGAGTTTGAAAGAACTGCAAGAGCCATCACAGAAAAATCTGCAAGTTCATTGGCTGATAAATACACCGGTATTAGCAACTGTCAGTTAATTGCTGTAAGTTAGCAATTTTTTTTAACTTCTGAAATAAGGGTTGAGCACAGAAATTAGAGGGAGAAGTGAAATTGTGAGCCAATAATAAATTCAAAGTTTGGGAGAAGATTTGTAGCTCGGGTGCTCGTTGTTGTGGTTCTGTTTTAGGTAGATGAGAGTGTGACTGGAACGATGGTGCAGCAGGAAGGGCTTCAGCTTCCTGGGACATTGGGACTGGTTCTGTCGAAGGCAGCAACAGGACAAGCTGGATGGGCTAACGTGACAGAGCTGGGACTGAATTCATTGTGGGCTGTGTGGGAGGGATTGAAAATAACTTGGTGTGTGCTTAGGATCCAAAAAGGAATAGTAGTGGAGACTACGAGAATTCTCAAAATAATGGGAGCTACAGTTGGTACTAATTTGCAACAACAAGTTAATTAGTGGAAGCTGGAGTAAGAAAGAAAGCCTGAATCGGACGTACTCTGCATGAACATAAATACTCGGAACGTAGGGAGTTCCAGATGTAGAATAGTGTGTGGAAATCTGATGTACTGATCACCGAGAGCTGGCTCAAAGAATGGCAGGACTGTGTGTTAAATATTGCTGGGTATAAAGGCTTCCAAAATGATAGAAGGGAAGGGAAAGAATGAAGGTAGAAGCATTGGTTTATATTAGCATTAGTTAAGGCATCCAAGAGAAAGAGGATCCGTCCAAGGACAGAATTTGGCTGGAGCTACAGAACAAAAAGTATGCAATTAAACTGTGAGGTACAGTCTGTCTGCCAGGAACCAAAGAAATCATGGAGACAATAAATTCACAGGGTCATTTGAGAGCGATGACAATACGACAGATCAGTTATACTAAGAAAATTAATGTTTCCAGATATAGACAGGGATACTGGTGGTGAAGGTTCACGAGGGTCAAGTGTTCCTGGATTACATGGAGGAGAGCTCACTGCAGGAGGATGTATCGAGCCCAAGAGAGCATGTACTATTGGACCTGGTCCTTGGGAAAGAGGTTGGGCAAGTGGATCCAGTGTCAGTAGGGGATGGTTTTGGGGCACAGCGATCATTTTATTGTAAAGTTCAGGATGATGTAGAGAATGACATGCAATAATTGTGACTGAGAAACATTAGTTGATTGAGAGTAGCCTTCAATGGGGCAAGAATGAAGCTGGGAAATTTGGAACAAGGCCAGTGAAATGGTAGCGTTAAATAGTGTGAACCAGGTCAGATTGAGCTGGGATTATGGAGATGTCGCTGCAGTGTGACCAAGACAGACCTGGATAATAAAAAAAATTCCCCATTTCGACAGGAAGGATAAACAGGCCAACACAGTGAAGTCGCATTGTGTATAAAGGATGGGATCAGTATTATTGTGATGCTCATCAATTTACACACTGCTCCTCCCTGCCCTCACCCCTCATCCCTGCGTATTAATCCTATCAGATATTGGTCACCTTTGCAAACTTCAGAAAATAGCACAGTAGAGAGGAGATACCTCTGTCCACTGTCTGCATTTCACAAGATGTAACATTGTTTTTTAAAGCCCAAGTTCTGTCTCCCCAGACAATGTAGGACTACAGGTGCAGATCCTGACACCTTTTTAAAATGGTTTGAGAGTTTCTGCCTCTACTCCGCTTCCATGTGTGACTCCCAGATCCCGACCATACTCTGGGTGAAATCACAACTTTCCTCATCACGTCTCTACTATTTCAACCACATACATTAAGTATTCGCCACAGGTAACTGAGCTCTCCAACAGGAACAAGGTATTCTCTCCCTTTCTATCCAGGCTCCTGACATTATGTGCACCCCAATCAAATCTCCTCTCAGTATCCTCCATTCCAATCTTTCCCCAAAACTGCACTTCCACTGTCACAGGGTAACGGATCTCCTCTATTCCCTTTCCAGTCCAATTCCATTCTCCCATGTGATGGGGTGACCACAAACGCACACAGTCCCCAAGCTGTGAATGAGCTCATTATTTATGCAATTCCATCATAAGCTTCCTGCTCTGAAATTCTGCACTTTGGCTGACAGAGGAAATGCTGCCATTTGCTCCATTAACGAGATTATTGATGTGTCCAGCCTACTTCATGGCTCACTGTCTTTATTCCTGATGAAGGGCTTTTGCCCGAAATGTCGATTTTGAAGCTACTCGGATGCTGCCTGAACTGCTGTCCTCTTCTAGCACCACTAATCCAGAATCTGGTTTCCAGCATCTACAATCATTGTTATTACCTACTTCATTTACCTGCCCACACTGACCATACTCTCATTTATTGTGTATTCCTCTCTCTTGTTGATGTTCCCAAATGCCTTGCCTTGCACTTCTCTGCGTTGTTTGCTCCATTCCCCTGGATCCTATAGTTTCTGTTATTAAAGAGTTTGCCATGGGATCTCTCGTCAAATCCAAGAAATTCACATGCAGTTGCAGGTTAGTGCCTCAAACCGACACAGTCAAATTAATTACACACGATCTTCCTTGAACAAATCCAGACCGACTGTCCTGGAGTCCCTGGGACTTCCTCAGTGACCGTTTATCGACTGTCTCAGAATTCCAGCCGGGACCTATTCAGTCAGTCCCTTGCTCTACATTAAACAAAGTTGCGGTATTAGCCATTCTCCAGGCTTCCGGCACCATCCCTGCATCCAGTGAGGATTGGATAATGTAGGTAACTATAAGGCCGGGGATTTTCCCCAGCTCCTTTTAACAGTCTGGAACATTGTGTTGCCTCTTTCTAAGGATTTGAATCTCCTGTATATTTGTCCACTGCAAGTTTGTTGCTCCCAATATTTCATCCCTATTTTGATCCAGACAGACAAAGGCCTAACCCATCTTATGATTGGTCAATTATCATTTTAATCGGGTTTTATAGAGGGTTTCTCTCCACAAGGTGAATTGCATTTTCTCATGATACCATCCCCAATCTGTCTCATTTACTACCCTCCCTGCCCGCGTGGTCTTCCTCTCATCTGACACTAACGCGATGATTTTTCACCTTTGTCACAACAACTGCCCTCTGCCTGGATATCCCAGAATGCACCGGCCTCCCTGTTTCCCAGAGCCATCTTTAAAAAGTCATTTTACTCTTGGATTGTGAATCTAAAACTGTCCTGGACATGGCAGAGGGGGTAAAACTGGGGCCCCACTTTGTGGCCAAGCCCCTGAGTTTCTGGTGGATGACATGGTGCAGGAGAGGGACATTATCTTCCTGAAGGGCTGATAGGGGAATCTATGACACCAGACCCTGCCAGCTTCGTCCGAGGCTGACCCCTAGGTCAGTGAGGTACCAGCCTTCTGGGTGCATACCCAGCAGTATAGGAAGGAGGTCAGTGACCTTCTCCACTCCACCAGGGTAAGTGCCACCATCTGAAATTTGTGACCTCACCCTCACTCTCTCTCTGTTACTGCACACACCTCCCACCAAGGCTCATTTTCTCCCACCGTCAGTGAATGCAGCACTTTCTCTCAGTCTCTCTGTAATCTCTTCTCTGCCCCTCTGACCAACTCTGCCTGGTGTCTGTGCTGCCCACTCCCTCACTCAGAACACCTCAACACCTTCCCCCCAACTGTCCCAGCACTAACAGCTGTACCAACCACTTCCATTTCCCTAATCCTACTTGGTAATTCTCACATTCCAGAAGGAACCATCCCATACTAGGGCACAAAGAGCGAAGAGGGATATGGGGCAGCCTAACAGTCAACTCCTCACCCCCTCACAGGGGAAGGATCCTGACCCTAACAACCATGAGAGGCTGACAGACCGTGTCCAAGTTCCCGGACTGGGATCTGAGACCCTCTGACTCACTGTGCTGGGCACCGTGACTGACCGTGTCCAAGCTCCCGGACTGGGATCTGAGACTCCCCCTGACTCACTGTGCTGGGCACCGTGACTGACCACATCCAAGCTCCCAGACTGGGATCTGAGATCTTGACTCCACCTGACTCACTGTGCTGGGCACCGTGACTGACTGTGGACAATGAACACCAAGACAACACAGCAGATGGGTGAGCCTAGTAGATGTAGCTGAGGAGAAACGCTGCTAAAGGCAGTGTAAGGCAAAGCAATAATTCTGTGAGCATTCAAGTCAGTTCAAAGTGAATGTGTACAAACATGGATTGAGCAACCCAGAGAGACAGCCCATGAGCGGGGTGGGTGTCCCTGAGCACAGTGTCCTTGCAGCAGGATTGTGTGTGTACAAACACGGAGTGAGCAGCCCAGAGGGACAGACCATGAGCTGGGTGTGTGTCCCTGAACACAGTGTCCTTGTAGCAGCATTGCAATGAGAGTTGTCAGTGCAGCCTGAGCTGCAGCATTGAAGTCCAGAAGTGTACTGTCAGTGGGTCGGAGATGTGCTGGGATGGCATGGTGAAGTTGGCATGTGTCAGATGATAGCATTGGTGGGAGTGGAGGACATGCAGCTTCTGTCAGTGCAGTGTCCCCGGAGACGTTGGTGTCCAAGACAGAAGTCTGCAGGAGCGAGGGTCAAGGTGGCTTCACCAGGTACCAGCTCTGACATTCATGTCAAATTCTCAATATCAGTTTCCCCACATTGGGAAACGATCTGAAGCTACAAGATGATGAGGGGAGGGATCCACAATAATGTGGCTGTTGATAATCAGTCATCATTCAATGAGCATTTCGCCACTCCCGTGTTCAAGTCTTGTCATAACGAACAGTCCAGCACAGGAACAGGCCCTTCAGCCCAGCAAGCCCGCATTGACACAGGATGACCTTCTTAAGTTAAAACAAAAGGATTTGCTCCAATACCTTCTATGTCATTCTATTCCCTACTTACTCATATTTGTGCCAAGATCCCTCTGAAACCTTGCTATATTGGCTTCTTCCCCTCTATCAGTGCATTCCAGGCACTTTCACATTCTGTCTGGACCAGCAAAAAAAAAACTTACCTATCACATCTCCTAAACTTTCATCCTTTTACCTAAAACCTACGGTCCGGAGTAATTGATATTTCTACTCTGGGGGGAAAAGCCTCTAGCTGTCCTTCTATCTATGCCTCTGATAATTTTGTAAATATCTATCAGATAGCCCCATCGCCAATGATGCCCAGGTGCAAATAAACCATGTGTGTTCAATTTCCCCTTCTGGCTAATACCCTCCAAACCAGACCAAATGCTGGTAAAACTTTTCCATACCCTCTCCAACACTTCAGCATCGTGTGGCAACTAGTACTGAGCACATCATTCTAAATGTAACTCAAACTAAGTTTCTCTACAGCAGCAATGTGACCTGCTAATTTTCATACTGCATACTCCAATGCCTGTCTGCAAGTTTGCCATCGGTCTTCTTGATCACCCTATCCACCCGTGTTACCCCTTTCAGGGAACTGTGGACATGTACACCAAGATCCTTCGGATGTTGATGTAATCCATAGTTTTTCCATCCACTTTATTCTTCTCTCCTGAATTCGACCTTCTAAAATGTATCACGTCACAACTGTCCAGATAAAGTTACATCTGTGTTTTCTCTGTCCACGTCTGCAGCTGACCAACATCCTGCAGTATTATCTGGCAATCATCCTCACAATCTGCAACTCCGCCAATCTATTTACAGATCTCCAGTCACAGAAACACTGTTCCATCACTACTCTGTCTTCAATGACCAAGCAGTTCTCTATCCACCTTACTAACTGACCCCTGATCCCACTTCACTTCACCTTCTGCATGAGCCTGCCATAAGCAACCATATCCAAGGACTTGCTAAGGTCCAATTGGCCAACATTCAGCCCCATGCCCTCATCAATCAATTTTGTCACTTCCTCAAAACATTCAATGAAGTTTGTGAGACATGATCCTCCCCACGCAACTGCGTTGCCTGTTGCTAGTAAGTCCATACTAGAGGACTGTTGGAGTTGCACTCATTCAGACAATTGATTATTCCATCATATTCCTGACTTGAACCTTGCAGAGTAGATTAGATTCCCTGCAGTGTGGAAACAGGCCCTTTGGCCTAACCAGTCCACATCAACCCTGTGAAGAGTAACCCACGCACACCCAATTCCCTCTGACTAAAACACTTAAAAAATTAGCATGGCCAATTCACCTGGCCTGCGGGAGGAAACCCATGCAGACACGGGGGAGAATGTGCAAACTCCACACAGACGGTCGCCCGAGGCCAGAATCGAACCCAAGACCTTGGCGCTGTGAGCCACCATGCCACTCTTGATGGTTCCCGTAGAGTGGGACATATGATGGGCCGTGATGGTTACTGTACAGTGGGAGGTATGTTAGGCTGTGATGGTTACTGTACAGAGGGAGATATGTCGGGGTGTGATGGTTACTGTACAGTGGGAGGTCTGTCTGGCTGTGAGGTTGAAGAGTGAATGAGCTGTACAGAGTATGATTCTGCTGCTGCCGATGGCCCTCTGCACCTCATGGCTGCATCATCATTCATTATTCAATCTGTTTACAGTCTGTCCCATTCAGTACTCAAGGGGCTACATATCATGGTGAGGAGGGTCTGCCAAATGTGAAGGTACCCATTGCTCCCCATTGTGCAGTGACCATTCTTACTGATATATGAAATGGAGAGGTGTATCTGCAGCAGGCAGATCGGTGATGATGTGGTCAATTATATGTTTCCCTTTTATTGATTCCACCATAACCTGCCACAGAGCAGTCGAGCAGCCACAGGATCCAGCATCATTAGATTGGATTCCATACAGTATGGGAACTGGCCCTTCGGCCCAACCAGTCCACACTGACCCTCCGAAGAGCAACACGCGCCTCTCTGACTAATGGATGAACACTTTGGGCAGTTTCCCATGACCAATTCACCAGAGCTGCACATCTTTGGACTGTGGAAGGAAACCCATGCTGACACAGGGGGAATGTGCAAACTCCACACAGGCAGTTGCCCGAGGCTGGAATCAAAGCTGGGACCCTGGTGCTATAAGGTATATTGACTATATACCAAGGAACTGTCCCCTCTGCCTGGCTGTGTCCTGTCAGTGGGACAGAACCTACCAGAGAGTGTGGTGATGTTGCCTGGGACATAGTCCTGTTCACAGAATCCTGTTGTACAGACAATATCTGACTGTTGCTTGATTAGTTCATGGGAAATATATAACAGGTCACTTTCACATTTTCTGTAATGAAGTTTTAATATCACTTTATTTCTTGCAAATTTTAAAATAAACCAAACATCATTATTTTTCAGTTGAGAACTGTTGAAGTGGACAATAATTGAATTACCAGAGCGCACAGTTAACTCTTACACAATTCAGTGACTGTAGTAAACAGCCGATTCATGTTCAGATCAGTGAACCCACCATCTCGCACGCAGCAAAGCTGTTGGAAATGACTTTGAGGAAAAGCCTGAATTCAGACACAGTGTTATTGGGCCTCACCACGACCTCCAAAACACTGGCCATCTCCAAAGTCTGTCCAGAGAGCTTCCAAACTGGAGCTGGGCAGTTACTCACACAATCCCTCACAATAGACTGGTTTGAGACATACCTGAACAACGGGGAGATGTGAGTGGGGCGGACTGGTCAATGGACTCGCACATGGCGCTAGTCCAGACACAGTTCAATATTTATAACAATGACCTGTAAACAGCCATCTCTTGCAAGTATTTCTCTTCTGTATGCCACCTAAACTCTGTAATTCTGCAGCTTGGACCCGATCCTGAATGAAGGTGTTATAAGGGTGATGGACTCCTGCAGCACATGGCTTCTGACATTGAATCCCTCATAAACCATATCTAGTGTATGTTAGCTCCACAATGTCAGTATCCAAACAGAATTGTGCAGCTCCATTGATGGCCAGCGTGATCCCAGCCCAATGACCTTGTGTTTGACTTGAGCTGGTTATTTCTGTGTAAGTGTTTGCAGCTTTGTTCTCACCGTTAACAGCATTAAGTAAAGTCTCTTTCCTGAAGGTCCGATATCCTTTCATAATACCAACTTTTTGATTGTCCAATAAGCACAAAATCCAACCATTTATTCAATACACTGTTATAACAACAATATGATGAAAACTCACAGTAAGTAGCATTGAAATGATGAGTCTCATTGCCACACCCAAGACCAAATTGTTATTAATTATAAGGACTTTGAAAATATACAATTATTTTCCCGTGAATTAATATTGTTAACTAATAGTCGATTCTCCTGCTCCTTGGGTGCTGCCTGAACATCTGAGTTTTTCTTTCAGAACCACACTTTTTGACTCTTATCTCCAGCATCTGCAGTCCTCACTTTCTCCCTGCTAATATTCACTCATAATCATTTTCGTGGCAACAATATCACTGCGTGTTTAAACATGTTCCAGTCAAATATGAGTACGTTTTCAGTTGCTACTGTCTATCTCAGAGGTCAGTGATGTGGGATGAAAATGCCAGTGTCTGTGGTGCTCAATATGTAGGCCATGCCTCTGAGAGACTGATAGATTGTTTCAAAACATCATATGCCTTCAGCTGTTCACAACAAGCAAGGTACTGCCTGGACCAACCAGCCTGAACTCACAAAACCCAGCATTGAACAGGTCTAGACAATTTTTTAATGTTAATTTATTCATGAAATGTGATTCGGACGGCACTTATTGATAGATAGGGAACTTGAAACAGTGACACTGAAGGAACGGCAATATACTTCCCAATCAGGATGGTAGATGGCTTGGAACAGAACGCGAACATGGTGGAGTTCCCGTGTATCTGCTTCCCTTGACCTTCTTGATGGATGGGGGTTCAGAGGTCCGTTGTAAGGAGCCTTGGTAAATTTCTGCAGAGCACCGTGTGGATGGCAGGCATTGATGCTCCTGAGTGTCAGTGGATGGGGGGTGAAGCTGCACTCACCCGGCAAATGGAAGTATTCAATCACACACACATTCAACATGTGTCTTAGCAATAGGGGACAGGCTTTCGGAAATTTTGAGATAAGTAATTCCTGCAGAATTTCTCGCCTCTGACACATTCTTGTACCCAATATGCGTCAAAATGTGGCGCTGGAAAAGGAAATACAGGTCAGGCAGCATCTGCGGTACAGGAGAGTCAATGTTTCAGCATAGGCCCTTCACAGAAATGGGTAATGAATTCATATGGTCAGTGCAGTTCAGGTTAACAGTAATCCCCGCGATATTGCATTTTGTGTGTTCAGTGATGGTGGTGGCATTGAACGTTAGAGGATGTGGTTCAATTTTCCATTGATAGAAACTTTTTCCCCGGGTACAACAGAGTGTTACAAGGGGACATAAATTTAAGGTGAAGGGTGGAAGGTATAGGGGAGATGTCAGGGGTGGGTTCTTTACCCAGAGAGTGGTGGGGGCATGGAATGCGCTGCCCGTGGGAGTGGTAGAGTCAGAATCATTGGCGACCTTTAAGCGGCATTTGGATAGGTACATGGATGGGTGCTTAATCTAGGTTAGAAGTTCGGCACAACATCGTGGGCCGAAGGGCCTGTTCTGTGCTGTATTGTTCTATGTTCTATGTTCTAAGTAATCGTTGTCTGGCACATGTGTAACGGAAATGGTATTGTCACATTTTCAGGTCATGTTCCATTTGGATAAGGACTGCTTCAGTATTTGAGTAAATCACGAATGGTGTTGAACGTTGCAAAATCATTGGCAAACATCCCCACTTGTGATTTTTCAGTCATTTATGAAGCAGCTGAAAATTATTGGGCCGAGGGCAGAGAGCACTCTTCTAGATCACTGATGCTGTCCCTCTCTCTGAGTTAGGAAGCTTGCTTCTAGTTCCATCTTCTCCAGTTCGATCTTCCCCAGAGACGTCTAACAACATATCTAAATGGAATAATATTACAATATTTAACCCAATGAAGCTGAGTAAGGACTTGGTTAGCTCAATCATTTGGACGGCTAGATTGTAATGCAGGTTAATACTAACACTGTGGGTTCAATGCTGCACTGACTGAGGTGACTGAAAAGGGCTGTCCTACCCAACATCTCCCTTACTTGAGGCATTATGATTGTCCAGTTAAACTACAGCCAGTCGTGTTTGTCTAACGAGAGAGCAGCCCTATCATCCTGTAAGAGTATGCTACCTTATTTTCCATTTCTTATCTACGGGCTTACTCAAACATCAACACAGGGGAACTGCTGTGGAGCTGAGATGGCTGCTCTCCTCCAACTCCAACCCCAACCACCTTCCTTTGTACCAGGTATAACTTCAGCTAGTGCAAACGATTCCTATTTGCTCCAGTTTTGCCGTTAATCCTGGATACGACACTTGGTCAAATGCAGTTATGATGATGTTAAGTGCAGTCACTGTCACCTCACCTTTAGAATTCAGCTGCATGGTCTCTTGTTGTACATCGTGAAACCAAGGCTTCAATGAGCCCAAGAGTTGAAATCGGAGTTCCTCGATCATTCACTATTTGTTTTCAGGCTGCCCAAACCATGAACCAAAATTGTAACTCTGGGACTGAATCAATATTTGTTGAACTGTAATTTTTTTTAATAAAATGTATTCATCAAGTGCAACTTTCCAGAACTGAGCAGTCAGCTCCACATACAATGATTTTTCATGGTTAATTCCCTGCTCAGTGTGCAGAGGGGACAGCCCTCAGTAATGGAGAAAGTGCCTTGTCTGTTCCACGGATTTCTACAATATTTTCTCCAGTTAAGACATTGTACATTCAATTTATAAACTGTCTACGTGTATCTCTGTATCTTTCCCTGTAATCTCCTCCAGCCGCTACATCCATCTGTATCTCAGTAACCCTCCGTAGCACTACAACATTTATACCATACTATAGCCCCACCTACCACTGTAAACTCCGCCAGCCCCTACACCCCTCCCTATCTCTCTAAACTCCAGCTGCTTCACCTTTCCCCATATCCTGTGAATGAGTTCAAAACTATCTCACTAACCTGTTCGAGCACAGGGCACATTTCTGTAATACCTCCACAGTCTTGCTTTGCTATCTCTGTAACATCTCCAGTCTTTCATTCCTACCTCTGTAACATATCCAGCCTTGCTTTCCCATCTCTGGAACATCTCCAGCCTTTCATTCCTATCTCTGTAACATCTTCGGACTTGCTTTCCTTCACACCTCAGTGAATTGGTTTTTACACACCTCGGTGAATTGGTTCTATATTTGCTTCTGCATTTTCATCTTTCTGGGGCTCTTTAAAATATCCCCAGAAGTGTGTCAGTCATCTTTTGGACCCTAACCTCGACCCGTAAAGCCTCATTTCAAGACACGTCCAAGGTATTGTCCCTCCTCACTGCAGTACCTGTTCTTTAATTAATAATGCAACACCACCTCCTCTTTAACACCCTCTCCTGTCCTGACTATAGTTCTAGTACAACAAAATATTGAGTTGTTAGCCCTGACCCCTCTCAAACACGTCTCTGTGATGGCAAAAAAGTTCCATGTCAACTCATGCCATTGTCACAAAAGTCTGTCTGATAATACTCCCAGCATTAATGTAAGATGGAATATAACACCTGAAATCTCTTCAGCCTCCACACGCAACTTCCCACTACTATCATTGACTGGACCTATTCCTACCCTAGTCATTCTTTTATTCCTGACATACCTATAGAAAGCCTTAGGGTTTTCCCTAATCCTATCAACTAAGGACTTTTCATGTCCCCTCCTTGCTGCTCTTAGCTCTCTCTTCAGAACCTTCCTGGCAACCTTATAACACTCAATCGCCCCAATTGAACCTTCACGCCTCATCTTTACATAGGCCGCCCTCTTCCATTTAACAAGGGATTCCAATTCCTTATTAAACCACGGCTCCCTCACAAGACCCTTTCCTCCCTGCCTGACAGGTACATACTTATCAAGGACACCCATTAGCTGTTCCTTGAACAAGCTCCACATATCAATTATGCCATTGTCTTCAAGCCTACTTTTCCAAGCCACACATCCTAAGTCATGCCTCACCGCACCATAATTTCCCTGCCCCCAGCTATAACTCTTGCCCTGCAGTGCACACTTATCCCTCTCCATCACTAAAGTAAAAGTCACTGAATTGTGGTCACTGTCCCCAAAGTGCTCACCGACCTCGAATTCTAACACTTGTCCTGGTTCGTTACCCAGAACCAAATCCAGTATGGCCTCACCTCTTGTTGGCCTGTCTACATAATATGTCAGGAAATCCTCCTGCGCACATTGGACAAACACCAACCCATCTAACGAACTCGAGCTATAGCTTTCCCAGTCAATATCAGGAAGGTTAAATTCCCCCATAACAACCACCCTATTACTTTCACTCTTCATCCGAATCATCCTCGCAATCCTTTCTTCTATGTCTCTCGGACTATTAGGAGGCCTGTAAAAAACTCCTAACAGGGTGACCTCACCTTTGCTATTCCTAACCTCAGCCCAAACTCCCTCAGATGGCGAGTCTTCATCCATTGTCCTTTCCACCGCTGTAATACTATCTTTGACAAGCAATGCCACAACTCCCCCTCTTTTACCGCCACCTCTGACCCTACTAAAATATTTAAACCCTGGAACCTGCAACAGCCAATCCTGTCCCTGTTCTACCCATGTCTCCGTAATAGCCACAACATCGAAATCCCATGTACCAACCCACGCTGCAAGCTCACCTACCTTATTTCTTATACTTCTGGCATTGAAGTATACACACTTCAAGCCACTTTCCTGTTTAGAGGCACCGTCCTTCGAGATCGATGCCATGTTCCTAACCTCCCTACACTCCAGGTCCTGCATCCTAAAGCTACAGTCTAGGTTCCCATGCCCCTGCAGAGTTAGTTTAACCTCCCCCCCCTCTCCCGCTCCCCAAGAGCACTAGCAAACCTCCAGCCAAGGATACTCGTGCCCCTCAGGTTCAGGTGTAGACCATCCTGTTTATAGAAGTCCCACCTTCCCCAGAAAGAACGCCAGTTATCCAGATACCGGAATCCCTCCCTCCTGCACCATCCCTGTAGCCACGCATTTAACTGTTCTCTCTCCCTGTTTCACGACTCTCTATCACGTGGCACGGGTAACAAACCAGAGACAGCAACTCTGTTTGTTCTAACTCTGAGCTTCCAACCTAGCTCCCTGAAAGCCTGCCTAACATCCTCTGCCCTCCTCCCACCTATGTCGTTGGTGCCAATGTGGACCACACTTCGGGCTGCTCCCACTTCCCCTTAAGGAGCCGGAAAACACAATCAGAGACATCACATACCCTTGCACCTGGGAGGCAACATACCAAACGTGAGGCTCTCTCGTTCCCACAAAACCGCCTATCTGTGCCCCGAACTATCGAGTCTCCAATTACTATTGCTCTGCTCTTCTCCACCCTTCCCTTCTGAGCAATGGGGACAGGCTCCATGCCAGAGGCCTGAGCCCCATTACTTACCCCTGGTACGTCATCCCCCCCACAAGTGTTCAAAACGGTATACTTGTTCTTGAGGGGAGCGGCCGCAAGGGGTCCCTGCACTGGCTGCTTCCTCCCAGTCCCCCTCTCTGTCACCCATCTGTCTGCAATCTTTGGAGTTACGACTTCCCTAAAGCTCCGATCTATGACCCCCTCTGCCTCCCGAATGATCCTAAGTTCATCCAACTCCAGCTCCAGTTCCCTAACACGGTCTTGGAGGAGCTGGAGATGGGTGCACTTCCTGCAAGTGTCATCAGCAGGGACGTCCATGGCATCCCTCACCTCAAACATGTTGCAAGAGGAACATTGCACTGCCTTCACTGCCATCCCTCTAAAAGTAACCTTTCTTTTAAAAAAAACTAGTTCTAAAGAATAGAACATGCAAAATGCATTACTTACCTCCTTCCTACAACGGGTCTTATTATTAGGTTAGAGGAGGAGGGCGGGTGAGTTTCAGAGCATGTCAGAGAGAGACACAGTGTTTCACAGTCTGTCAGAGAGTGTCATAGAAGGTTACAGTGTGTCTCAGAGAGGGTCAAAGAGTTTTACAGTGTGTCTCAGAGAGTCAAGAGTGTCACAGTGTGTCTCAGAGAATCAAAGAGTGTCACAGTCTGTCAAGGATTGTCACAGTGTGCCTCAGAGAGTGTCGGAGAAAGTCAGAGAATGTCACAGTGTGTCATAGACTGTCAGAAAATGTCACAGTTTGGCTCAGAGCGTCGGAGAGGGTCAGAAAGTGTCACAGTGTGTCTCAGAGAGTGTCACAGTATGTCACAGTCTGTCAGAGAAGGTTGCAGTGTATTTCAGAGTATATCAGAGAGAGTCAGAAAGTGTCAAAGTGTGTCGTACTGTGTCTCAGAGAGTGTCAGAGAGGGTCAGCATTTGTCTCAGAGAGTGTCACAGTCTGTGAGAGAGTATTACAGTGTGTCTCAGAGATTGACAGAAAAAGTCAGAGAGTGTCACATTGTGCCTCAGTGTCAGAGAGTGTCACAGTCTGTCTCAGAGAGTGTCAGAGATAGACAGAAAGTGTCACAGTGTGTCTCAGAGAGTGTCACAGTGTCTCAGAGAGTGTCACCGTGTGTCAGATAGCATCGCAGTCGGGCAGAGAGTGTCACAGAGAGTGTCACAATCTGTCAGAGAGTGTGACAGTGTGTTTCAGAGAGTGACAGAGAGGGTCCGAGAGTGTCACAGTGTGTTTCAGAGAGTGTCAGAGAGAGCCAGAAGGTCTTACACTGTGTTGCAGAGAGGGTCAGAGAGTCTCCGAGAGTGTCAAAGTGTGTCTCAGAGAGTGTCACAGTGTGTCTCAGAGGATCAGAGAGTGTCACAAAGTGTCACAGCTTGTCGCAGAGAGTGTCAAATTATGTCACAGTCTGTCAGAGAGGGTCACAGTATATTTCAGAGTGTATCAAACAGTGTCAGAGAGGGTCAGCATTTGTCTCAGAGGGTAACAGTCTGTCAGAGGGTGTTACTGTGTGTCTCAGAGGGAGTCAAAAGTGTTACAGTGCATCGCCGAGAGTGTCACAGTGTCTTAGAGAATGTCAGAGTGTGTCAGAGTGTGTCCGAGTGTGTCAGAGAGTGTCAGAGAGTGTCAGAGAGTGTCACAGTGTGCTTCAGAGAGTCCACAGTGTGTCAACAAGTGTCACAGAGTGCCTCAGAAAGAGTCAGATAGAGTCAGAGTGTCTCACAGTGTGTTACAATCTGTCAGAGAGTGTCACAGGGTGTCTCAGTGTGTCAGAGAGTCACAGAGTGTCATAGCATGTCTAAGAGAGTGTCACAGAGCATCAGAGAGTGTCACAGTCTATCTCAGAGCGGGTCAGAGTGTGTCGCAGTAGGTCAGAGAGTGTCACAGTGTTCCTCAGAGAGTGTCAGAGAAAGTCAGAGAATGTCACAATGTGCCATAGTCTGTCAGAGAGTGTCACAGTGTTTCTCAGTGATTGTCAGAGAGGGTCACATTGTGTCTCAGAGAGAGTCACAGTGTGTCTCAGGGAGTCAGAGATAGAGATGGAAAGTGTCACAGTGTGTCTCAGAGAGTGTCGCAGTGTTGCAGAAAATGTCACCGTGTGTCAGAGAGTTTCACAGTAGGTCAGAGAGTGTCATCGTGTGTCTCAGTAATTGTCACAGTCTGTCAGAGTCTGTCAGAAAGTGTCACAGTGTTTCTCAGAGAGTGTCACAATGTCGCAAAAAATATTACCGTGTGTCAGAGAGTGTCGAACTAGGTCAGAGAGTGTCATCGTGTGTCACAGAAATTGTCACAGTCTTTCAGAGAGTGTCACAGTGTTTCTCAGAGAGTGTGAGAGAGCGTCACAGTGTATCTCAGTGTGTCAGAGAGAGTCACATTGTGTCTCAAAGAGAGTCAGAGAGTGTCACAGAGTGTCTCAGGGAGTCAGAGAGAGATGGAAATTGTCAGTCTGTCTCAGAGAGCAGCACAGTGCCACAGAAACTGTCACAGTCTGTAAGAGTGTCACAGTGTGTCTCAGAGAGTGTCAGAGAACATTGCAGTGTATCTCAAAGTGTCAGACAGAGTCACATTGTGTCTCAGAGAGTCAAAGAGTGACACAGTGTGTCTCAGAGAGTGTGAGAGAGAGTCAAAAAATGTCACAATGTTTCTCAGAGAGTGACCAAGTGTCTCAGAGAGAGACAGATAGTCAGAGAATGTCACAGTTGGACAAAGTCTGTCAGAGAGTGTCATAGTGTGTCTCACAGTGTGTCAGAGATAGTCAGAAAGTGTCACAGTGTGTCTCAGAGAGTGTGAGAGAGTCAAAAAATGTCACAGTGTATCTCAGAGAGTGACCGAGCGTCTCAGAGAGGCAGAGAGAGATAACAAGTGTCACAGTGTGTCTCCGAGTGTCACAGTGTGTCAGAGAATGTCACAGTGTTTCTCAGACAGTGCTACAGTGTGTCTCAGAGAAGGTCAGTGCTTCAAAGAGTCTCATATTGTGTCATCCTGTGCCTCCGAGCATGTCTGAGACTGTCAGAGAGTCTCACAGTGTATTTCAGAGAGTGTCAGAGAGCGCCAGACAGGGGCACAGTGTGTCATACTATGTCTCAGAGAATGTCACAGAGGGGCAGAGAGTCCACAGTGTGACTCAGAGAGTGTCACAGAATCTCAAAGAATGTCACAATGTGTCATAGTGTGCCACAGTGTGTTTAAGAACCAATCAGAGAGTGTCACCGTGTGTCTCAGAGAGTGTCACAGTGTGTCACAGTCTGTCAGAGAGTATCAGAGGGTGTCAGAGGGTGTCAGAGTGTGCCAGAGAGAGTCACTGAGTGTCACAGCATGTCTAAGAGAATGTCACAGGGCATCAGAGAGTGTCACAGTCTGACTCAGAGCGGGTCAGAGTGTGTCGCAGTAGGTCAGAGTGTGTCATCGTGTGTCACATAAATTGTCACAGTCTGTCAGAGAGCTTTTCAGAGAGTGTCAGAGAGCGTCACAGTGTATCTCAATTTGTCAGTGAGAGTCACATTGTGTCTCAGAGAGAGTCAGAGAGTGTCACAGTGTGTCACAGTCTGTCAGAGAGTGTCAAAGTGTGTCTCAGAGAGTGTCATAGAGAATCAGAGAGTGTCACAGTGCGTCACAATTTGTCAGAGAGAGTTACAGTGCGTCTCAGAGAATGTCAGAGAGTGTCAGATAGCATTACAGTGTGTCTCAGAGAGTGTCACAGTAACGCAGAAAATGTCACCGTGTGTCAGAGAGTGTCGCAGTAGGTCAGAGAGTGTCATCGTATGTCACGAAATTGGCACAGTCTGTCAGAGAGTGTCACAGTGTTTCTTAGAGAGTGTCAGAGAGCGTCACAGTGTGCCTCAGAGAGAGTCAGAGAGTGTCACAGTGTGTCTCAGAGAGCGTCACAGTGTGCCTCAGAGAGAGTCAGAGAGTGTCACAGTGTGTCTCAGAGAGAGTCAGATAGAGTCAGAGTGTCTCACAGTGTGTTACAGTCCGTCAGAGTGTCACAGGGTGTCTCAGTGTGTCAGAGAGTCACAGAGTGTCACAGCATGTCTAAGAGAGTGTCATAGTATGTCACAGTGTGTCTAAGAACCAGTCAGAGAGTATCACCATGTGTCTCAGAGAGAGTCAGAGAGTGTCACAGTGTGTCACAGTCTGTCAGAGAGTGTCACAGTGCTTTTCAGAGTGTCAGAGAGTGTCAAAGTGTGTCACAGTGTGTCTCAGAGAGTGTCAGAGAGAGTCACAGTGTGTCACTGAGAATCAGAGAGTGTCACAGGGCGTCACAATCTGTCGGAGACAGTCATAGTGCGTCTCAGAGAATGTCAGAGTGTGTCAGATAGCATGACAGTGTGTCTCAGAAAGTGTCACATGTGTTTGAGAGAATGTCCGAGAGAGTCAAAGAGTGTTATACTGTGTCTCAGAGCGTGTTAGAGAGTGTCACAGTCTGTCTCAGACAGTGTCACAGTGTGTCTCAGAGTGTCAGAGAGAGTCATTGAGTGTCATAGTGTGTCTCAGACAGAGTCAGATAGGTCAGAAAGTGTCACTGTGTGCCTCTTAGAGCGTCAGAGTGTGCCTCAGAGTGGCAGAGTGAGTCAGAAAGTGTCACAGTATGTTTCAGCGAGTGTCAAAGGTTGTCAGAGAAGGTTACAGTGTATTTCAGAGTGAGTCAGTGAGTGTCACATTGAGTCGTACTGTGTCTCAGAGAGTGTCAGAGAGGGACGGTGTTTGTCTCAGAGAGGGTCACAGTCTGTCAGAGAGTGTCACACTGAGTTTCAGAGAATATCAGAGAGAGAGAGTGTCAGTTTGTCTAAGAGAGTGTCGGAGAGAGTCAGAGAGTGTGACAGTTTGTCACAATCTGTCAGAGAGTGTCACAGTGTGTCTCAGAGATTGTCTGAGAGGGTCACAGTGTGTCTCAGACAGTGTGAGAGAGAGTCAAAAGATGTCACAGTGTGTCACAGTGTGTCTCGGAGAGTGACCGAGTGTCTCAGAGAGAGGCAGAGAGTGTCACAGTGTGTCTCAGAGAGTGTCAGAGAGAATCACAGAGTGTCACAATGTGTCTCAGAGATGGTCGGAATGTGTCACAGTGTTTCACAGTCTGTCACAGAGTGTCATAGAGTGTTTCTCAGAGAGTGTCACAGTGTTGCAGAAAATGTAACCGTGTGTCAGAGAGTGTCACAGTAGGTCAGAGAGTGTCATCGTGTGTCTCATAAATTGTCACAGTCTGTCAGAGAGTGTCGCAGTGTTTCTCAGAGAGTGTCAGAAAGCGTCAGAGTTTTACAGTGTGTCTCAGAGTATCAGAGAGAGTCAGAGACTCTCACAGTGTATCTCAGAGAATCAGAGAGTTTCACAGTGTGTCGCAGTCTGTCAGGGATTGTCACAGTGTACCTCAGAGAGTGACAGAGAAAGTCAGAGAATGTCACAGTGTGTCATAGACTGTCAGAAAGTGTCACAGTTTGTCTCAGAATGCCAGAGAGTCAGAAAGTGTCGAAGTGTCAGAGAGTGTCACAGTCTGTCTCAGAGAGTGTCAGAGAGAGACAGAAAGTGTTCTAGTGTGTCTTAGAGAGTGTCACAGTGTCTCAGAGAGTGTCACAGTGTGTTTCAGAGAGTGTCAGCGAGAGTCGGAGTGTGTTACACTGTGTCTCAGAGAGGGTAAGAGAGCATCATAGTGTGTCTCAGAGAGTGTCGCAGTCTGTCTCAGAGATTGTCACATTGTGTCACAGTCTGTCAGAGAAGGTTACAGTATATTTCAGAGTGTATCAGACAGTGTAGAGAGGGTCAGCATTTGTCTCAGAGAGGGTCACAGTCTGTCAGAGGGTGTTACTGTGTGTCTCAGAGAGTGTCACAGTGTGTCTCAGAGAGTGTCAGAGAGAGTCAGAAAGTGTCACAGTCTGTCTCAGAGAGTGTCACAGTGTGTCTCAGAGAGAGTCAGAAAGTGTCACAGCCTGTCTTTGAGAGTGTCTCAGTGTGTCACAGTCTGCCAGAGAGAGTCACAGTGTGTCTCAGAGAGTGTCACAGTGTTTCTCAGAGAGTGTCAGAGAGAGTCAGAAAGTGTCACAGTCTGTCTCAGAGAGTGTCACGGTGTGTCACAGTTGTTCAGAGAGTGTCATAGTGTGTCACAGAAATTGTCACAGCCTGTCACAGCGTGACACAGTGTTTCTCAGAGAGTGACAGAGAGAGTCAGAGAGTGTCACAGTGTGTCACAGTCGTTCAGAGAGTGTCATAGTGTGTCACAGAAATTGTCACAGTCTTTCAGAGCGTGACACAGTGTGTCTCAGAGAGTGACTGAGAGAGTCAGAGAGTGTCACAGTGTGTCTCAGAGTGTGTCAGAGAAAGTCAGAGAATGTCACAGTTTGTCACAAGATGTCAGAGAGTATCACAGTGTGTCGTGCTGTGCCTCAGAGAGTGTCAGAGAGTGTCACATTCTGTCTCAGAGAGTCAGAGAGTGTCACAGTGTGTCACAGTGTGTCACAGTCTGTCACGGTCTGTCACAGTGTGTCTCAGAGAGTGTCAGAGAGTGTCACAGTGTGTCTCAGAGAGTGTCAGATAGGATCAGAAAGTGTCACAGTGTGTCTAAGAGAGTGTCAGAGAAGAGTATCACAGTCTGTCAGAGAGTATCACAGTTTGTCTCAGTGAATGTCTAACGAGAGTCTCAGAGGGTGTCATAGTGTCACAGTCTGTCAGAGAGTGTCACAGTGTGTCTAAGAGAGTCTCAGAGGGTGTCATAGTGTCACAGTCTGTCAGAGAGTGTCACGGTGAGTCTCACTGAGTGTCATAGTGTGTCTCAGAGAGTCAGAGAGAGTCACAGTATTTCTTTGAGAGTGTCACAGTGTGCCACAGAGAGTGTCAGAGAGAGTGAGAGTCTCACAGTGTGTTTAAGAGAGTGTCAGAGAGAGTCACAGTGTGTCTAAGAGAGAGTCACAGTGTGTCTCAGAGAGTCGGAACGTATCACAGTCTGTCTCAGAGAATGTCACAGTGTGTCACAGTCTGTCAGAAAAGGTTATATGTATTTCAGAATGTGTAAGCGAGAGGCAGAGTGTGTAACAGTGAGTCCTACTGTGTCTCAGAGAGTGTCAGAGTGGGTCCGCGTTTGTCTCTGAGAGGTTCACAGTCTGTGACAGAGTGTTATAGTGTGTCTCAGAGAGTGACAGAATGAATCAGAAACTGTCACAGTGTCTCAGAGAGAGTCAGAGAGTGTCACAGTTTGTCACAATCTGTCAGAGAGGCTCACAGATGTCGTGCAGTGGCTCAGAGCGTGTCAGGGAGAGTCAGAGAGTGCCACAGCCGGTCTCAGAGAGGGTCAGAGAGTGTCACAGTGTGTCACAGTCTGTCAGAGTGTGTCATAGTGTGCCGCAGAGTGTGTCAGAGAGTTTCATAGTCTGTGAGAGAGTGTCACAGTGTGTTTCAGAGAGTGTGTCAGTCTGCCTCAGAGAGTGTCAGAGAGAGTCAGAGAGTGTCACAGTGTGTTTAAGAGAGTGTCAGAAAGTGTCACAGTGTGCCTCAGAGAGAGTCAGAGAGTGTAACAGTGTATTTCAGAGAGTCAGAGAGAGTCAGAAAGTGTCACAGTCTGTCTTTGAGAGTGTCTCAGTGTGTCACAGTCTGTCAGAGAGTGTCACAGTGTGCCTCAGAGAGTGTCACAATCTGTCTTTGAGAGTGCTTCAGGTTGTCACAGTCTGTCAGCGAATGTCACTGTGTGTCACAGAAATTCTCACAGTCTGTCAGAGCGTGACACAGTGTGTCTCAGAGAGTGTCTGAGAGAGTCAGAGAGTGTCACAGTGTGTCTCAGAGTGTGTCAGAGAAAGTCAGAGAATGTCACAGTTTGTCACAACCTGTCAGAGAGTGTCACGGTGTGTCGTGCTGTGCCTCAGAGAGTGTCAGAGAGTGTCACAATGCATCTCAGAGAGTGTCAGATAGGATCAGAAAAGGTCACTGTGTGCCTCAGAGAGTGTCCGATAGGACCAGAGATTTTCACAGTGTGTGTCAGAGACACAGGGAGAGTCAGAAAGTGTCACAGTCTGTCTCTGAGAGTGTCACAGTGTGTCACAGTCTGTCAGAGAGTATCACAGTGTGCCTTAGAGAGTGTCAGAGAGAATCAGAGAAAGTCACTGTGTGTTTCAGAGAGTGTCAGAGATGGTCACAGCGTGTCTAAGAGAATGTCACAGTGTGTCTCAGAGAGTCAGAGAGAGTCAGAAAGTGTCACAGTATTTCTCAGAGAGTTTCACTGTGAGACATAATCTGTCAGAGAATCTTACAGTGTATTGCAGAGTGTCTCAGAGAGAGTCAGAAAGTGTCACAGTGTGACATACTGTGTCTCAGAGAGTGTCAGAGAGTGTCACAGTCTGTGAGAGAATGTCACAGGGCATCTCAAGAGTGTCAGATAGGTCAGAGAGTATTGCAGTGTGTCTCAGAGAGTGTTAGATAAGAACAGTGCGTGTTACAGTGTGTCTAAGAGAGTGTCAGAGAGTGTCACAGTCCGTCAGAGAGTTTCACATTGTGCCTCAGAGAATATCCAATAGGATCAGAGATTTTCACAGTGTGTGTCAGAGACACAGGGAGAGTCAGAAAGTCTCACAGTCTCTCTCTGAGAGTGTCACAGTCTGTCAGAGAGTGTCACAGTGTGTCGTACTGTGTCTCAGAGAGTGTCAGAGAGTGTCAGCATTTGGCTCGGAAATGGCCACTGTGTGTGAGAGAGTGTCACAGTGTGTCTCAGAGAGTGTCAGAATGAGTCAGAGAGTGTCGCAGTATGTCATACTTTGCCTGAGACAGTGTCATAGAGAGTCAGACTGTATCACAGTGTGTCACAGAGAGTGTCAGATAAGATCAGAGAGTGTCACAGTCCGTCTCAGAGAGTGTCAGAGTGTGTCACAGTCTGTCAGAGAGTGTCACAGTGTGTCTCAAATTGTCAGAGAGGATCGCAGTGTGTCACAGACATTGTCAGAGTGTGTCACATTGTGTCAGAGAATGTCATAGTGCGTCTCAAACTGTCAGAGAGGGTTCCAATGTGTCTCAGAGTCTCAGAGAGTGTCACAATCTCTCAGAGAATGTCACAGTGTGTTTCAGAGAGAGTCAGAAAGTGTCACAGTCTGTCTCAGAGAGTGTCACAGTGTGTCACAGTCTGTCAGACAAGGCTACAGTACATTACAGAGTGAGCCAGAGAGTGTCAGAGAGTGTCACAATCTGTCTTTGAGAGTGTCTCAGTGTGTCACAGTCTTTTGGAGAGTGTCACAGAGGGTTACAGTGAGTCTAAGGGAGTTTCACAGTGTGTCTCAGAGTGTTAGAGAGAGTCAGAAAGTGTCACAGTTTTTCTCAGAGAGTGTCACTGTGTGACACAATCTGTCATAGAATCTTACAGTGTATTGCCGAGTGTCTCAGGGAGTGTGAGCATTTGCCTCAGAGAGTATCAAAGTCTGTGAGAGACTGTCACATTGTGTCTCAGAGATGTCAGAGTGAGTCATAGATTGTCACAGTATGTCATACTGTGCCTCAGAGAGTGTCAGATAGAGCAGACTGTATCACAGTGTGTCTCAGAGAAAGTCAGAAAGTGTCACAGTGTGTGTCAGAGAGACTCAGAGAGTATCACAGTCTGTCTCAGATAGTGACAGATAGGATCTGAGAGTGTCACAGTGCGTCTCAGAGAGTGTCACGGTGTGTCTAAGAGAGTCTTAGAGAGAGTCAGAGTATCACAGTCTGTCAGAGAGTGTCACATTGTGTCTCAGAGCGTGTCACAGTCTGTCAGAGAGTGTCACGGTGTGTTTCGGAGAGAGTCAGAGCGTATCACAGTGTGTCACAGTCTGTCAGAGAGTGTCACAGTGCTTTTCAGAGAGTGTCAGAGAGTGTCACAGTGTGTCTCAGAGTGTGTTGGATAGGATCAGAGAGTGTCCCAGTGCGTGTCAAATTGTCAGAGAGGGTCCTGCTGTGTCGCAGAGTGTGTCAGAGTGTGTCACAGTCTGTCAGAGTGTCACAGTGTGTTTCAAAGAATATCAGAGTGTTTCACTTTCTGTCAGAGAGTGTCAATGTGCATCTCAAAATCTCAGAGAGCGTCCCAGCGTGTCTCAGAGAGTGTCACAGTTTGTCACAGTTTCTCAGAGAGTGTCACAGTGTGTTTCAGAGAGAGTCAGAGAGTGTCACAGTGTGTCACAGTCTGTTAGACAAGGCTACAGTACATTACAGAGTGAGCCAGAGAGTGTCAGAAAGTGTCACAGTCTGTCTTTGAGAGTGTCTCAATGTGTCACAGTCTTTCGGAGAGTGTCACAGAGGGTCACAGTGAGTCTAAGAGAGCTTCACAGTGTGTCTTAGAGTGTTCTAGAGAGTCAGAAAGTGTGTCACAGTGTGTCTCAAATTGTCAGAGAGGATCGCAGTGTGTCACAGACATTGTCAGAGTGTGTCACATTGTGTCAGAGAATGTCATAGTGCGTCTCAAACTGTCAGAGAGGGTTCCAGTGTGTCTGAGTCTCAGAGAGTGTCACAATCTCTCAGAGAGTGTCACAGTGTGTTTCAGAGAGAGTCAGAAAGTGTCACAGTCTGTCTCAGAGAGTGTCACAGTGTGTCACAGTCTGTCAGACAAGGCTACAGTACATTACAGAGTGAGCCAGAGAGTGTCAGAGAGTGTCACAATCTGTCTTTGAGAGTGTCTCAGTGTGTCACAGTCTTTTGGAGAGTGTCACAGAGGGTTACAGTGAGTCTAAGGGAGTTTCACAGTGTGTCTCAGAGTGTTAGAGAGAGTCAGAAAGTGTCACAGTTTTTCTCAGAGAGTGTCACTGTGTGATACAATCTGTCATAGAATCTTACAGTGTATTGCCGAGTGTCTCAGGGAGTGTGAGCATTTGGCTCAGAGAGTATCAAAGTCTGTGAGAGACTGTCACAGTGTGTCTCAGAGATGTCAGAGTGAGTCATAGATTGTCACAGTATGTCATACTGTGCCTCAGAGAGTGTCAGATAGAGCAGACTGTATCACAGTGTGTCTCAGAGAAAGTCAGAAAGTGTCACAGTGTGTGTCAGAGAGACTCAGAGAGTATCACAGTCTGTCTCAGATAGTGACAGATAGGATCTGAGAGTGTCACAGTGCGTCTCAGAGAGTGTCACGGTGTGTCTAAGAGAGTCTTAGAGAGAGTCAGAGTATCACAGTCTGTCAGAGAGTGTCACATTGTGTCTCAGAGCGTGTCACAGTCTGTCAGAGAGTGTCACGGTGTGTTTCGGAGAGAGTCAGAGCGTATCACAGTGTGTCACAGTCTGTCAGAGAGTGTCACAGTGCTTTTCAGAGAGTGTCAGAGAGTGTCACAGTGTGTCTCAGAGTGTGTTGGATAGGATCAGAGAGTGTCCCAGTGCGTGTCAAATTGTCAGAGAGGGTCCTGCTGTGTCGCAGAGTGTGTCAGAGTGTGTCACAGTCTGTCAGAGTGTCACAGTGTGTTTCAAAGAATATCAGAGTGTATCACTTTCTGTCAGAGAGTGTCAATGTGCATCTCAAAATCTCAGAGAGCGTCCCAGCGTGTCTCAGAGAGTGTCACAGTTTGTCACAGTTTCTCAGAGAGTGTCACAGTGTGTTTCAGAGAGAGTCAGAGAGTGTCACAGTGTGTCACAGTCTGTTAGACAAGGCTACAGTACATTACAGAGTGAGCCAGAGAGTGTCAGAAAGTGTCACAGTCTGTCTTTGAGAGTGTCTCAATGTGTCACAGTCTTTCGGAGAGTGTCACAGAGGGTCACAGTGAGTCTAAGAGAGCTTCACAGTGTGTCTTAGAGTGTTCTAGAGAGTCAGAAAGTGTCACAGTTCTTCTCAGAGAGTGTCACAGTGTGACAGAATCTGTCAGAGAATCTTACAGTGCATTGCCGAGTGTCTCAGAGAGTGTCAGAGAGTGTCAGCATTTGGCTCAGAGAGTGTCAGAGAGTGTCACAGTGTGTCTCAACTTGTCAGAGATGATCGCAGTTTGTCACAGACAGTGTCAGAGAGTGTCAGCATTTGGCTCAGAGAGTGTCAGAGAGTGTCACAGTGTGTCTCAGAGATGTCAGAGTGAGTCCTAGATTGTCACAGTATGTCATACTGTGCCTCAGAGAGCGTCAGATAGAGCAGACTGTATCACAGTGTGTCTCAGAGAAAGTCAGAACGTGTCACAGTGTGTGTCAGAGAGTGTCAGAGAGTGTCACAGTGTGTCTCAGAGAGAGTCACAGTGTCTCAGAAAATGTCACCGTGTCTCAGAGAGTGTCACAGTCGTTCAGAGTGTCACAGTGTGCCACAGAAATTGTCACAGTCTGTCAGAGCGTGACACAGTGTATTTCAGTGGGTGACAGAGAGAGTCAGAGAGTGTCACAGTTTGTCTCAGAGAGTGTCAGGTAGGATCAGAGAGTGACACAATGCGTCTCAGAGAGTGTCTGACCGGGTAAGAGTGTCACAGTGTATTTCAGAGAGAGTCAGAGAGTGTCACAGTGTGTCTATGAGATTGTCAGAGAGAGTGTCACAATCTGTCAGAGAATGTCACATTGTGTCTCAGTGAATTTCACCGTGTGTCTCAGAGAGTCTGAGAGAGTCATAAGGTGTCACACTCTTTCTCTGAGAGTATCACACTGTGTCACAGTCTGTCAGAGAGTTTCATTGTGTCTCAGTGAGTTTCACCGTGTGTCTCAGAGCAACAGAGAGAGTCAGAAAATGTCACAGTCTGTCTCAGAGAATGTCTCAGTGTGTCTCAGTGAGTGTCACCTGTGTGTCAGAGAGTCAGAGAGAATCAGAAAGCGTCACAGTCTCTCCCAGAGAGTGTCTCAGTGTGTCACAGTCTATCAGAGAAGTTTACAGTATATGTAAGAGTGGGTCAGAGAGAGTGTGAAAGCGTCACAGTCTGTCTCTGAGAGTGTCAGTGTGTCACAGTCTGTCAGAGAGTGCCACAGTGTGTCAGAGAGTGTCAGAGAGAGTGAGAAAGTGTCAAAAACTGTCTAAGAGAGTCAGGAAGTGTCACAGTGTGTCTATGAAAGTGTCAGAGAGTGTCACAGTGTGTCACAGTCTGTCAGAGAGTGTCACAGTGTGTCTCAGAGAGTGTCACAGTGTGTCACAGTCTGTCAGAGAGTGTCACAGTGTGTCTCAGAGAGTGTCACAGTGTGTCACTTTCTGTCAGAGAGTGTCACAGTGCATCTCAAAATCTCAGAGTGCCCAGCGTGTCTCAGAGAGTCTCAGAGAGCGTCACAGTGTGTCACAGTCTTTCTGAGAGTGTAACAGTGTGTTTCAGAGAGAGTCACAGAGTGTCACAGGGTGTCTCAGAGAGTGTCAGATAGTATCAGAGAGTGTCATAGTGCGTCTCAAAGTGTCAGCGAGACTCAGAGAGTGGCACAGTGTGTCTAAGATAGTGTCAGAGAGAGTCAGAGCGTGTTTCATTGTTTCACAGTCTGTCAGAGAGTGTCACAGTGTGCCTCAGATAGAGTCAGAGAGGTCACAGTCTCTCTCATAGAGTGTCACAGTGTGTCACAGTCTGTCAGAGAAGTTTACAGTTTATTTCAGAGTGAGTCAGAGAGAGTGTGTCACAGTCTGTTTTTGAGACTGTCTCAGTGTGTCACAGTCTGTCATAGAGTTTAATAGTTCTAGATTAGATTACTTACAATGTGGAAACAGGCCCTTCGGCCCAACAAGTCCACACCGCCCCGCCGAAGCGCAACCCACCCATACCCCTACATCTACCCCTTACCTAACACTACGGGCAATTTAGCATGGCCAATTCACCTGACCTGCACATCTTTGGACTGTGTGAGGAAACCGGAGCACCCGGAGTAAACCCACGCAGACACAGGGAGAACGTGCAAACTCCACACAGTCAGTCGCCTGGGGCGGGGATTGAACCCAGGTCTCTGGCGCTGTGAGGCAGCAGTGCTAACCACTGTGCCAACGTGCCTCAGAGAGTGTCAGAGAGTCAAAATGTGTCACAAACAGTCTAAGAGAGGATCACAGTGTGTCTCAGAGAGTCTGAAAGTGTCACAGTGTGTCTATGAAAGTGTCAGAGAGTGTGACAGTGTGTCACAGTCTGTCAGAGAGTGTCACAGTGTGTCTCACAGAGAGTGGGATAGGATCAGAGAGTTTCACAGTGTGTGTCAAAGAGACAGGGAGTGTCAGAAAGTGCCACAGTCTGTCTCTGAGAGTGTCACAGTGTGTCACAGTCTGTCAGAGAGTGTAATATTGTGTTTCAGAGAGAGTCAGAGAGTGTCACAGTGCCTTTAAGAGACAGTCAGAGAGTGTCGCAGTGTGTCTCAGATAGTGACAGATAGGATCAGAGAGTGTCACAGTGCGTCTCAGAGAGTGTCACGGTGTGTCTAAGAGAGTCTCAGATAGAGTCAGAGTATCACAGTCTGTCATAGAGTGTCACATTGTGTCTCAGAGCGTGTCACAGTCTGTCAGAGAGTGTCACAGTGTGTCTCAGAGAGAGTCAGAGTGTCACAGTGTGTCAGATAGTGTCACAGTGCTTTTCAGAGAGTATCAGAGTGTGTCACAGTGTGTCACTTTCTGTCAGAGTGTCAGAGTGCATCTCAAAATCTCAGAGAGTGCCCAGCGTGTCTCAGAGAGTGTCAAAGTTTGTCACAGTCTGTCAGAGATTGTCACAGTGTGTTTCAGAGAGTGTCGAAGAGTTTCACCGTGTGTCTCAGAGAGTGTCACAGTGTGTCTCAGAGAGTGTCAGATAGCATCAGAGATTGTCATAGTGCATCTCAACGTGTCAGCGAGAGTCAGAGAGTGTCACAGTGTGTCTAAGAGTGTATCAGAGAGAGTCAGACCGTGTTTCAGTGTGTCACAGTCTGTCAGAGAGTGTCACAGTTTGTCATACTGTGTCTCAGAGAGTGGCAGAGAGTGTCAGCATTTGGTTCAGGGATGGCCGCAGTCTGTGAGAGAGTGTCACAGTGTGTCTCAGAGATGCCAGCGTGAGTCAGAGAGTGTCACAGTACGTCGTACTGTGCCTAAGAGAGTGTCAGATAGAGTCAGACTGTATCCCAGTGTGTCTCCGAAAGCGTCAGATAGGATCAGAGAGTGTCACAGTGTGTCTCAAAGTGTCGGAGAGTGTCCGAGAGCGTCGTAGTGTATCACAGTCTGTCAGAGAGTGTCACAGTGTTTCTCAAACTGCCGGAGAGTGTCAGAGAGCGTCACAGTGTATCACAGTCTGTCTGCGAGTGTCACAGTGTGTCTCAGAGAGTGTCAGATAAGATCGGAGAGTGTCACAGTGCATCTCAGAGTGTCACATTGTGTCTCAGAGAGTCACAGACAGTATCACAGAGTGTGTCAGAGATTCTGAGAGAATCTGAAAGTGTCACTATCTGTGATAGAGTGTTACAGTGTGTCACAGTCTGTCAGAGAGTGTCACAGTGCTTTTCAGAGAGTTTAGGAGAGTGTCACATTGTGTCTCAGAGAGTGTTGGATAGGATTAGAGACATTTACAGTGCGTCTCAAATTGTCAGAGAGGGTCCCAGTGTGTCTTAGAGAGTGTCAGAGTGTGTCACAGTTTGTCAGAGTGTCACAGCGTGTTTCAAAGAATGTCAGCGAATGTCACAGTGTGTGTCAGAGAATGTCAGAGTGTGTCACAGTCTGTCAGAGAGTGTCACAGTGCGTCGCAAAGTGCTGGAGAGTGTCAGAGAGCGACACAGTGTGTCATATTGTGTCTCAGAGAGTGACAGACAGTATCACAGAGTGTGTCAGAGATTCAGAGGTAATCTGAAAGAGTCACTATCTGTCAGAGAGTGTCACAGTGCTTTTCAGAGAGTTTAAGAGAGTGTCACATTGTGTCTCAGAGAGTGTCAGAGTGTGTTACAGTGTGTCACTTTCTGTCAGAGAGTGTCACAGTGCATCTCAAAATCTCAGAGAGTGTCCCAGTGTGTCTCAGAGAGTCTCAGAGAGTGGCACAGTTTGTCATAGTTTCTCAGAGAGTGTCACAGTGTGTTTCAGATAGAGTCAGACTGGATCCTAGTGTGTCTCCGAGAGTGTCAGATAGGATCAGAGAGTGTCACAGTGCATCTTAAAGTGTCAGAGAGTGTCACAGTGTGTCTCAGAGCGTATCAGTTAGGATCAGAGGGTGTTACAGTGCATCACATATTGTCAGAGAGGGTCCCAGTGTGTCGCAGTTAGTGTCAGAGTGTGTCACAGTCTGTCAGAGATTGTCACAGTGTGTTTCAAAGAATGTCAGCGAGCGTCACAGTGTGTGTCAGTGTGTGTCCCAGTGAGTCGCAGATAGTGTCAGAGTGTGTCAGAGTGTGTCTCAACTTGTCAGATAGGGTCCCAGTGTGACTCAGAGAGTCTCAGAGAGTGTCATAATGTATCACAGTCTCTCAGATAGTGTCACAGTGTGTTTCAGAGAGAGTCAAAGAGTGTCACAGTATGTCTCAGGGAGTGTCAGATAGAATCAGAGAGTGTCATAGTGCGTCTCAAAGTGTCAGCGAGAGTCAGAGAGTGTCACAGTGTGTCTCAGAGTGTCACAGTGTGTCTCAGGGTGTGTTGAATAGAATCAGAGAGTGTCACAGTGTGTGTCAAATTGTCAGAGACGGTCCCGGTGTGTCGCAGAGTGTATACGAGTGTGTCACAGTCATTCAGAGAGTATCACAGTGTGTTTCAAAGAATGTCAGAGGGTGTCACCGTGTGTCACTTTCTGTCAGAGAGTGTCACAGTGCATCTCAAAATGTCAGAGTCCCAGTGTGCCTCAGAGAGTCTCAGAGAGTGTCACAGTGTGTCTCAGAGAGATTGAGAGAGTGTCACAGTGTGTCTCCGAGAGTGTCAGATAGGATCAGAGAGTCATAGTGCGTCTCAAATTGTCAGAGAGAGTCAGAGAGTCTTACATTGTGTCTACGAGAGTCAGAGCATGTTTCAGTGTGTCACAGTCTGTCAGAGAGTGTCACAGTGTGCCTCAGGGAGAGTCAGAGAGTGTCACAGTGTGTCTCAGAAAGTGTCACAGTGTGTCACACTATGTCTCAGAGAGTGTCAGATAGGATCAGAGAGTGTCATAGTGTGTCTCAATGTGTCAGCGAGAGTCAGAGAGTGTCACAGTGAGTCTAAGAGAGTGTCAGAGAGAGTCAGAGCGTGTGTCAGTGTGTCACAGTCTGTCAGAGAGTGTCACAGTGTGCCTCAAAGAGTCAGAAAATGTCACAGTGTGTCATACTGTGTCTCAGAGTGTGTCAGAGAGTGGCAGCATTTGGCTCAGAGATGGTCACAGTCTGTGAGAGAGTGTCACAGTGTGTCTCAGAGATGTCAGAGTGAGTCAGAGAGTGTCACAGTATGTCATACCGTGCCTCAGAGAGTGTCAGATAGTCAGACTGTATCCCAGTGTGTCTTCGAGAGTGTCAGACAGGATGAGAGAGTGTCACAGTGTGTCACAAAGTGTCAGAGAGTGTCAGAAAATGTCACTGTGTGTCACAGTCTGTCTGAGAGTGTCACAGTGTGTCTCCGAGAGTGTCACATAAGATCAGAAAGAGTCACAGTGCGTCTCAGAGAGTGTTTCAGTGTGTCAGTCTGTCAGAGTATGCCACATTGTGTCTCAGAGAGTGTCAGACAGTATCACAGTGTGTGTCAGAGATTCAGAGAGAGTCTGAATGTGTCACTATCTGTCAGAGAGTGTCACAGTGTGTGACAGTTTGTCAGAGAGTGTCACAGTGCTATTCAGAGAGTTTCAAAGAGTGTTACAGCGTGTCTCAGAGAGTATCAGATAGGATCAGAGAGTGTCACCGTGCATCTCAAATTGTCAGAGAGTGTCCAGGTATGTCGCAGATAGTGTCAGAGTGTGTCACAGTTTGTCAGAGATTGTCACAGTGTAATTCAAAGAATGTCAGCGAGCGTCACAGTGTGTGTCAGAGTGTCACAGAGTGTGTCACAGTCTGTCAGAGTGTCACAGTGCATTTCAATGTGTCTCCGAGAGTCAGACAGTGTCACAGTGTGTCTCACAGAGTGCCAGATAGGATCAGAGAGTGTCATAGTGCGTTTCAAAGTGTCAGCGAGTGTCAGAGAGTGTCACACTGCTTTTCCGAGAGTGGTAGAGAGTGTCACAGTGCATCTCAAAATCTCAGAGAGGGTCAGATAAGATCAGAGATTGTCTCAGTGTGTCACAGTCTGTCAGAGAGTGTCACATTGTGTCTCAGAGATTGACCGACAGTATCACAATGTGTGTCAGCGATTCTGAGAAAATCTGAAAGTGGCACTATCTGTGAGAGAGTGTCACAGTGTGTCACAGTCTGTCAGAGAGAGACAAGTGCTTTTCAGAGAGTTTTAGAGAGTGTCACAATGTGTTTCAGAGAGAGTCAGAGAGTGTCACAGTCTGTTAGAGAGTATCACTGTGTGTTTCAGAGAGAGCCAGAGAGAGTCAGAGTGTGTCACCGTGTGTCCCTTTCTGTCAGAGAGTGTCACAGTGCATCTCAAATTGTCAGATAGTGTCCAGGTATGTCGCAGATAGTGTCACAGTATGTCACAGTCTGTCAGAGAGTATCACAGTGCTTTTCAGAGAGTTTTAGAAAGTGTCACATTGTGTCTCAGAGAGTGTCAGATAAGATCAGAGAGTGTCATATTGTGTCTCAGAGAGTGACAGACAGTATCACAGAGTGTGTCAGAGATTCAGAGGTAATCTGAAAGAGTCACTATCTGTCAGAGAGTGTCACAGTGCTTTTCAGAGAGTTTAAGAGAGTGTCACATTGTGTCTCAGAGAGTGTCAGAGTGTGTTACAGTGTGTCACTTTCTGTCAGAGAGTGTCACAGTGCATCTCAAAATCTCAGAGAGTGTCCCAGTGTGTCTCAGAGAGTCTCAGAGAGTGGCACAGTTTGTCATAGTTTCTCAGAGAGTGTCACAGTGTGTTTCAGATAGAGTCAGACTGGATCCTAGTGTGTCTCCGAGAGTGTCAGATAGGATCAGAGAGTGTCACAGTGCATCTTAAAGTGTCAGAGAGTGTCACAGTGTGTCTCAGAGCGTATCAGTTAGGATCAGAGGGTGTTACAGTGCATCACATATTGTCAGAGAGGGTCCCAGTGTGTCGCAGTTAGTGTCAGAGTGTGTCACAGTCTGTCAGAGATTGTCACAGTGTGTTTCAAAGAATGTCAGCGAGCGTCACAGTGTGTGTCAGTGTGTGTCCCAGTGAGTCGCAGATAGTGTCAGAGTGTGTCAGAGTGTGTCTCAACTTGTCAGATAGGGTCCCAGTGTGACTCAGAGAGTCTCAGAGAGTGTCATAATGTATCACAGTCTCTCAGATAGTGTCACAGTGTGTTTCAGGGAGAGTCAAAGAGTGTCACAGTATGTCTCAGGGAGTGTCAGATAGAATCAGAGAGTGTCATAGTGCGTCTCAAAGTGTCAGCGAGAGTCAGAGAGTGTCACAGTGTGTCTCAGAGTGTCACAGTGTGTCTCAGGGTGTGTTGAATAGAATCAGAGAGTGTCACAGTGTGTGTCAAATTGTCAGAGACGGTCCCGGTGTGTCGCAGAGTGTATACGAGTGTGTCACAGTCATTCAGAGAGTATCACAGTGTGTTTCAAAGAATGTCAGAGGGTGTCACCGTGTGTCACTTTCTGTCAGAGAGTGTCACAGTGCATCTCAAAATGTCAGAGTCCCAGTGTGCCTCAGAGAGTCTCAGAGAGTGTCACAGTGTGTCTCAGAGAGATTGAGAGAGTGTCACAGTGTGTCTCCGAGAGTGTCAGATAGGATCAGAGAGTCATAGTGCGTCTCAAATTGTCAGAGAGAGTCAGAGAGTCTTACATTGTGTCTACGAGAGTCAGAGCATGTTTCAGTGTGTCACAGTCTGTCAGAGAGTGTCACAGTGTGCCTCAGGGAGAGTCAGAGAGTGTCACAGTGTGTCTCAGAAAGTGTCACAGTGTGTCACACTATGTCTCAGAGAGTGTCAGATAGGATCAGAGAGTGTCATAGTGTGTCTCAATGTGTCAGCGAGAGTCAGAGAGTGTCACAGTGAGTCTAAGAGAGTGTCAGAGAGAGTCAGAGCGTGTGTCAGTGTGTCACAGTCTGTCAGAGAGTGTCACAGTGTGCCTCAAAGAGTCAGAAAATGTCACAGTGTGTCATACTGTGTCTCAGAGTGTGTCAGAGAGTGGCAGCATTTGGCTCAGAGATGGTCACAGTCTGTGAGAGAGTGTCACAGTGTGTCTCAGAGATGTCAGAGTGAGTCAGAGAGTGTCACAGTATGTCATACCGTGCCTCAGAGAGTGTCAGATAGTCAGACTGTATCCCAGTGTGTCTTCGAGAGTGTCAGACAGGATGAGAGAGTGTCACAGTGTGTCACAAAGTGTCAGAGAGTGTCAGACAATGTCGCTGTGTGTCACAGTCTGTCTGAGAGTGTCACAGTGTGTCTCTGAGAGTGTCACATAAGATCAGAAAGAGTCACAGTCCGTCTCAGAGAGTGTTTTATTGTGTCAGTCTGTCAGAGTATGCCACATTGTGTCTCAGAGAGTGTCAGACAGTATCACAGTGTGTGTCAGAGATTCAGAGAGAGTCTGAATGTGTCACTATCTGTCAGAGAGTGTCACAGTGTGTGACAGTTTGTCAGAGAGTGTCACAGTGCTATTCAGAGAGTTTCAAAGAGTGTTACAGCGTGTCTCAGAGAGTATCAGATAGGATCAGAGAGTGTCACCGTGCATCTCAAATTGTCAGAGAGTGTCCAGGTATGTCGCAGATAGTGTCAGAGTGTGTCACAGTTTGTCAGAGATTGTCACAGTGTAATTCAAAGAATGTCAGCGAGCGTCACAGTGTGTGTCAGAGTGTCACAGAGTGTGTCACAGTCTGTCAGAGTGTCACAGTGCATTTCAATGTGTCTCCGAGAGTCAGACAGTGTCACAGTGTGTCTCACAGAGTGCCAGATAGGATCAGAGAGTGTCATAGTGCGTTTCAAAGTGTCAGCGAGTGTCAGAGAGTGTCACACTGCTTTTCCGAGAGTGGTAGAGAGTGTCACAGTGCATCTCAAAATCTCAGAGAGGGTCAGATAAGATCGGAGATTGTCTCAGTGTGTCACAGTCTGTCAGAGAGTGTCACATTGTGTCTCAGAGATTGACCGACAGTATCACAATGTGTGTCAGCGATTCTGAGAAAATCTGAAAGTGGCACTATCTGTGAGAGAGTGTCACAGTGTGTCACAGTCTGTCAGAGAGAGACAAGTGCTTTTCAGAGAGTTTTAGAGAGTGTCACAATGTGTTTCAGAGAGAGTCAGAGAGTGTCACAGTCTGTTAGAGAGTATCACTGTGTGTTTCAGAGAGAGCCAGAGAGAGTCAGAGTGTGTCACCGTGTGTCCCTTTCTGTCAGAGAGTGTCACAGTGCATCTCAAATTGTCAGATAGTGTCCAGGTATGTCGCAGATAGTGTCACAGTATGTCACAGTCTGTCAGAGAGTATCACAGTGCTTTTCAGAGAGTTTTAGAAAGTGTCACATTGTGTCTCAGAGAGTGTCGGATATGATCAGAGTGTGTTACAGTGCATCTCAAATTGTCAGAGAGTGTCTCAGTGTGTCGAAGACAGTCTCAGAGAGAGTCAGAGTATCACAGTCTGTCAGTGAGTGTCACAGTGTGTTTCAGAGAGAGTCAGAGAGTGTCACAGTGTGTCACAGTCTGTCAGAGAGTGTCATAGTGCTTTTCAGAGAGTGTCAGAGAGTGTCACAGTGTGTCTCAGAGTGTGTTGGATAGGATCAGAGAGTGTCCCAGTGCGTGTCAAATTGTCAGAGAGGGTCCCGCCGTGTCGCAGAGTGTGTCAGAGAGTGTCACAGTCTGTCAGAGAGTGTCACAGTGTGTTTCAAAAAATGTCAGTGTGTGTCACAGTGTGTCACTTTCTGTCAGAGAGTGTTTACAGTGCATCTCAAAACCTCATAGAGTGTCCCAGCCTGTCTCAGCGAGTGTCACGGTTTGTCACAGTTTTTCAGATAGTGTTACAGTGTGTCTCAGAGTGTGTCAGGTAGGATCAGAGAGTGTCATCGTGCATCTCAACGTGTCAGCGAGAGTCAGAGAGTGTCACAGTGTGTCTACGAGAGTGTCAGAAAGAGTCAGAGCGTTTTTCATTGTGTCACAGTCTGTCTGAGAGTGTCACAGTGTGTGTCAGAGAGTGTCTCAGTGTGTCACAGTCTGTCAGAGAGTGTCATAGTTTGTCATACTGTGTGTCAGAGACTGCCAGAGAGTGTCAGCATTTGGCTCAGAGATGGCCACAGTCTGTGAGAGAGTGTCACAGTGTGTCTCAGAGATGTCAGAGTGAGTCAGAGAGTGTCACAGTACGTCATACTGTGCCTCAGAGAGTGTCAGATAGAGTCAGACTGTATCCCAGTGTGTCTCCGAAAGCGTCAGATAGGATCAGGGAGAGTCACAGTGCGTCTCAAAGTGCCGGAGAGTGTCAGAGAGCATCACAGTGGCTCACAGTCTGTCTGAGAGTGTCACAGTGTGTGTCAGAGAGTATCTCAGTGTGTCACAGTCTGTCAGAGAGTGTCACATTGTGTCGAAGAGAGTGACAGACAGTATCACAGTGTGTGTCAGAGATTCTGAGAGAAACTGAAAATGTCACTATCTGTGAGAATGTCACAATGTGTCACAGTCTGTCAGAGAGTATCATAGTGCTTTTCAGAGAGTTTGAGAGAGTGTCACATTGTGTCTCAGAGAGTGTTGGATAGGATTAGATCATGTTACAGTGCGTCTGAAATTGTCAGAGAGGGTCCCAGTGTGTCTTAGAGAGTGTCAGAGTATGTCACTGTTTGTCAGAGAATGTCACAGTGTGTCATATAGAGTGTCAGAGTTTGTCACAGTCTGTCAGAGAGTGTCACAGTTCGTCTCAAATTGTCAGAGAGTGTCCCAGTGTGTCTCAGAGAGTCTCAGAGTGTTACAGTGTATCTCAGAGAATGTCAGATAGGTTCAGAGAATGTCATAGTGCGTCTCAAAGTGTCAGTGAGAGTCAGAGAGTGTCACAGTGTGTCTAATAGAGTGTCGGAGAGTGTCACAGTGAGTCTCAGAAAGCGTTGTATAGGATCAGAGAGTGTCCCAGTGCGTGTCAAATTGTCAGAGAGGGTCCCGCTGTGTCGCAGAGTGTGTCAGAGTGTGTCACAGTCTGTCAGAGAGTATCACAGTGTGTTTCAGAGACACTCAGAGTGTGTCACTTTCTGTCAGAGAGTTTCACAGTGCATCTCAAATTGTCAGAGAGTGTCCAGGTATGTCGCAGATAGTGTCAGAGTGTGTCACAGTTTGTCAGAGATTGTCACAGTGTGTTTCAAAGAATGTCAGACAGTGTGTGTCAGAATGTCTCAGAGTGTGTCACAGTCTTTCAGAGAGGATCACAGTGCGTCTCAATGTGTCTCCGAGAGTCAGAGAGTGTCACAGTGCATCTCAAATTCTCAGAGAGGTTCCCAGTGTGTCTCAGAGAGTCTCAGAGAGTATCACAGTTTGTCATAGTTTCTCAGAAAGCGTCATAGTGTGTTTCAGAGAGAGTCAGCGAGTGTCACAGTGTGTCTTATAGAGTGTCAGAGTGTGTCAGAGAGTGTCACTGTGCATCTCATAATCGCAGAGAGGGTCCCTGTGTGTCTCAGAGAGGCTCAGAGAGTGGCACAGTTTGTCATACTTTCTCAGAGAGTGTCACAGCGTGTTTCAGAGAGAGTCAGAGAGTGTCACAGTGTGTCTCCGAGAGTGTCAGATAGGATCAGAGAGTGTCATAGTGCGTCTCAAAGTATCAGCGAGTGTGGGAGAGTATAACAGTGTGTCTGAGAGAGTGTCAGAGAGTATCACAGTGCATCACAAAATCTCAGAGAGGGTCCTAGTGTGTCTCAGAGAGTCTCAGTGAGTGGCACAGTTTGTCATACTTTCTCAGAGAGTGTCACAGTGTGTTTCAGAGAGTCAGAGAGTGTCACAGTGTGTCTCCGAGAGTGTCAGATAGGATCAGAGAGCGTCACAGTGTGTCTCAAAGTGTCACAGAGTTTCACAGTGTGTTTCAGAGAGAGTCAGAGTGTGTCACAGTGTGTCACTTTCTGTCAGAGAGTGTTTACAGTGCATCTCAAAATCTCATAGAGTGTCCCAGCCTGTATCAGCGAATGTCACGGTTTGTCACAGTTTTTCAGATAGTGTTACAGTGTGTCTCAGAGAGTGTCAGGATCAGAGAGTGTCATCGTGCATCTCAACGTGTCAGCGAGAGTCAGAGAGTGTCACAGTGTGTCTACGAGAGTGTCAGAAAGAGTCAGAGCGTGTTTCATTGTGTCACAGTCTGTCTGAGAGTGTCATAGTTTGTCATACTGTGTCTCAGCGAGTGCCAGAGAGTGTCAGCATTTGGCTCAGAGATGGCCACAGTCTGTGAGAGAGTGTCACAGTGTGTCTCAGAGATGTCAGAGTGAGTCAGAGAGTGTCACAGTATGTCATACTGTGCCTCAGAGAGTGTCAGATAGAGTCAGACTGTATCCCAGTGTGTCTCCGAAAGCGTCAGATAGGATCAGGGAGAGTCACAGTGCGTCTCAAAGTGCCGGAGAGTGTCAGAGAGCATCACAGTGGCTCACAGTCTGTCTGAGAGTGTCACAGTGTGTATCAGAGAGTATCTCAGTGTGTCACAGTCTGTCAGAGAGTGTCACATTGTGTCGAAGAGAGTGACAGACAGTATCACAGTGTGTGTCAGAGATTCTGAGAGAAACTGAAAATGTTACTATCTTTGAGAGTGTCACAATGTGTCACAGTCTGTCAGAGAGTATCATAGTGCTTCTCATAGAGTTTGAGAGAGTGTCACATTGTGTCTCAGAGAGTGTTGGATAGGATTAAATCATGTTACAGTGCGTCTGAAATTGTCAGAGAGGGTCCCAGTGTGTCTTAGAGAGTGTCAGAGTATGTCACTGTTTGTCAGAGAATGTCACAGTGTGTTTCAAAAATGTCAGCGAATGTCACAGTGTGTCATATAGAGTGTCAGAGTTTGTCACAGTCTGTCAGAGAGTGTCACAGTTCGTCTCAAATTGTCAGAGAGTGTCCCAGTGTGTCTCAGAGAGTCTCAGAGTGTTACAGTGTATCTCAGAGAATGTCAGATAGGTTCAGAGAATGTCATAGTGCGTCTCAAAGTGTCAGTGAGAGTCAGAGAGTGTCACAGTGTGTCTAATAGAGTGTCGGAGAGTGTCACAGTGAGTCTCAGAAAGCGTTGTATAGGATCAGAGAGTGTCCCAGTGCGTGTCAAATTGTCAGAGAGGGTCCCGCTGTGTCGCAGAGTGTGTCAGAGTGTGTCACAGTCTGTCAGAGAGTATCACAGTGTGTTTCAGAGAGACTCAGAGTGTGTCACTTTCTGTCAGAGAGTTTCACAGTGCATCTCAAATTGTCAGAGAGTGTCCAGGTATGTCGCAGATAGTGTCAGAGTGTGTCACAGTTTGTCAGAGATTGTCACAGTGTGTTTCAAAGAATGTCAGACAGTGTGTGTCAGAATGTCTTAGAGTGTGTCACAGTCTGTCAGAGAGGATCACAGTGCGTCTCAATGTGTCTCCGAGAGTCAGAGAGTGTCACAGTGCATCTCAAATTCTCAGAGAGGTTCCCAGTGTGTCTCAGAGAGTCTCAGAGAGTATCACAGTTTGTCATAGTTTCTCAGAAAGCGTCATAGTGTGTTTCAGAGAGAGTCAGCGAGTGTCACAGTGTGTCTTATAGAGTGTCAGAGAGTGTCAGAGAGTGTCACTGTGCATCTCATAATCGCAGAGAGGGTCCCTGTGTGTCTCAGAGAGTCTCAGTGAGTGGCACAGTTTGTCATACTTTCTCAGAGAGTGTCACAGTGTGTTTCAGAGAGTCAGGGAGTGTCACAGTGTGTCTCCGAGAGTGTCAGATAGGATCAGAGAGCGTCACAGTGTGTCTCAAAGTGTCACAGAGTGTCACAGTGTGTTTCAGAGAGAGTCAGAGTGTGTCACAGTGTGTCACTTTCTGTCAGAGAGTGTTTACAGTGCATCTCAAAATCTCATAGAGTGTCCCAGCCTGTCTCAGCGAATGTCACGGTTTGTCACAGTTTTTCAGATAGTGTTACAGTGTGTCTCAGAGAGTGTCAGGTAGGATCAGAGAGTGTCATCGTGCATCTCAACGTGTCAGCGAGAGTCAGAGAGTGTCACAGTGTGTCTACGAGAGTGTCAGAAAGAGTCAGAGCGTTTTTCATTGTGTCACAGTCTGTCTGAGAGTGCCATAGTTTGTCATACTGTGTCTCAGCGAGTGTCAGAGAGTGTCAGCATTTGGCTCAGAGATGGCCACAGTCTGTGAGAGAGTGTCACAGTGTGTCTCAGAGATGTCAGAGTGAGTCAGAGAGTGTCACAGTATGTCATACTGTGCCTCAGAGAGTGTCAGATAGAGTCAGACTGTATCCCAGTGTGTCTCCGAAAGCGTCAGATAGGATCAGGGAGAGTCACAGTGCGTCTCAAAGTGTCGGAGAGTGTCAGAGAGCATCACAGTGGCTCACAGTCTGTCTGAGAGTGTCACAGTGTGTGTCAGCGAGTATCTCAGTGTGTCACAGTCTGTCAGAGAGTGTCACATTGTGTCGAAGAGAGTGACAGACAGTATCACAGTGTGTGTCAGAGATTCTGAGAGAAACTGAAAATGTTACTATCTGTGAGAGTGTCACAATGTGTCACAGTCTGTCAGAGAGTATCATAGTGCTTTTCAGAGAGTTTGAGAGAGTGTCACATTGTGTCTCAGAGAGTGTTGGATAGGATTAGATCATGTTACAGTGCGTCTGAAATTGTCAGAGAGGGTCCCTGTGTGTCTTAGAGAGTGTCAGAGTATGTCACTGTTTGTCAGAGAATGTCACAGTGTGTTTCAAAAATGTCAGCGAATGTCAGTGTGTCATATAGAGTGTCAGAGTTTGTCACAGTCTGTCAGAGAGTGTCACAGTTCGTCTCAAATTGTCAGAGAGTGTCCCAGTGTGTCTCAGAGAGTCTCAGAGTGTTACAGTGTATCTCAGAGAATGTCAGATAGGTTCAGAGAATGTCATAGTGCGTCTCAAAGTGTCAGTGAGAGTCAGAGAGTGTCACAGTGTGTCTAATAGAGTGTCGGAGAGTGTCACAGTGAGTCTCAGAGAGTGTTGTATAGGATCAGAGAGTGTCCCAGTGCGTGTCAAATTGTCAGAGAGGGTCCCGCTGTGTCGCAGAGTGTGTCAGAGTGTGTCACAGTCTGTCAGAGAGTATCACAGTGTGTTTCAGAGAGACTCAGAGTGTGTCACTTTCTATCAGAGAGTTTCACAGTGCATCTCAAATTGTCAGAGAGTGTCCAGGTATGTCGCAGAAAGTGTCAGAGTGTGTCACAGTTTGTCAGAGATTGTCACAGTGTGTTTCAAAGAATGTCAGACAGTGTGTGTCAGAATGTCTCAGAGTGTGTCACAGTCTGTCAGAGAGGATCACAGTGCGTCTCAATGTGTCTCCGAGAGTCAGAGAGTGTCACAGTGCATCTCAAATTCTCAGAGAGGTTCCCAGTGTGTCTCAGAGAGTCTCAGAGAGTATCACAGTTTGTCATAGTTTCTCAGAAAGCGTCATAGTGTGTTTCAGAGAGAGTCAGCGAGTGTCACAGTGTGTCTTATAGAGTGTCAGAGTGTGTCAGAGAGTGTCACTGTGCATCTCATAATCTCAGAGAGGGTCCCTGTGTGTCTCAGAGAGGCTCAGAGAGTGGCACAGTTTGTCATACTTTCTCAGAGAGTGTCACAACGTGTTTCAGAGAGAGTCAGAGAGTGTCACAGTGTGGCTCCGAGAGTGTCAGATAGGATCAGAGAGTGTCATAGTGCGTCTCAAAGTATCAGCGAGTGTGGGAGAGTATAACAGTGTGTCTGAGAGAGTGTCAGAGAGTATCACAGTGCATCACAAAATCTCAGAGAGGGTCCCAGTGTGTCTCAGAGAGTCTCAGTGAGTGGCACAGTTTGTCATACTTTCTCAGAGAGTGTCACAGTGTGTTTCAGAGAGTCAGAGAGTGTCACAGTGTGTCTCCGAGAGTGTCAGATAGGATCAGAGAGCGTCACAGGGTGTCTCAAAGTGTCACAGAGTGTCACAGTGTGTTTCAGAGAGAGTCAGAGTGTGTCACAGTGTGTCACTTTCTGTCAGAGAGTGTTTACAGTGCATCTCAAAATCTCATAGAGTGTCCCAGCCTGTATCAGCGAATGTCACGATTTGTCACAGTTTTTCAGATAGTGTTACAGTGTGTCTCAGAGAGTGTCAGGTAGGATCAGAGAGTGTCATCGTGCATCTCAACGTGTCAGCGAGAGTCAGAGAGTGTCACAGTGTGTCTACGAGAGTGTCAGGAAGAGTCAGAGCGTGTTTCATTGTGTCACAGTCTGTCTGAGAGTGTCATAGTTTGTCATACTGTGTCTCAGAGAGTGCCAGAGAGTGTCAGCATTTGGCTCAGAGATGGCCACAGTCTGTGAGAGAGTGTCACAGTGTGTCTCAGAGATGTCAGAGTGAGACAGAGAGTGTCACAGTACGTCATACTGTGCCTCAGAGAGTGTCAGATAGAGTCAGACTGTATCCCAGTGTGTCTCCGAAAGCGTCAGATAGGATCAGGGAGAGTCACAGTGCGTCTCAAAGTGCCGGAGAGTGTCAGAGAGCATCACAGTGGCTCACAGTCTGTCTGAGAGTGTCACAGTGTGTGTCAGAGAGTATCTCAGTGTGTCACAGTCTGTCAGAGAGTGTCACATTGTGTCGAAGAGAGTGACAGACAGTATCACAGTGTGTGTCAGAGATTCTGAGAGAAACTGAAAATGTCACTATCTGTGAGAGTGTCACAATGTGTCACAGTCTGTCAGAGAGTATCATAGTGCTTTTCAGAGAGTTTGAGAGAGTGTCACATTGTGTCTCAGAGAGTGTTGGATAGGATTAGATCATGTTACAGGGCGTCTGAAATTGTCAGAGAGGGTCCCTGTGTGTCTTAGAGAGTGTCAGAGTATGTCACTGTTTGTCAGAGAATGTCACAGTGTGTTTCAAAAATGTCAGCGAATGTCACAGTGTGTCATATAGAGTATCAGAGTGTGTCACAGTCTGTCAGAGAGTGTCACAGTTCGTCTCAAATTGTCAGAGAGTGTCCCAGTGTGTCTCAGAGAGTCTCAGAGTGTTACAGTGTATTTCAGAGAATGTCAGATAGGTTCAGAGAATGTCATAGTGCGTCTCAAAGTGTCAGTGAGAGTCAGAGAGTGTCACAGTGTTTTTAATAGAGTGTCGGAGAGTGTCACAGTGAGTCTCAGAGAGTGTTGTATAGGATCAGAGAGTGTCCCAGTGTGTGTCAAATTGTCAGAGAGGGTCCCGCTGTGTCGCAGAGTGTGTCAGAGTGTGTCACAGTCTGTCAGAGAGTATCACAGTGTGTTTCAGAGACACTCAGAGTGTGTCACTTTCTATCAGAGAGTTTCACAGTGCATCTCAAATTGTCAGAGAGTGTCCAGGTATGTCGCAGAAAGTGTCAGAGTGTGTCACAGTTTGTCAGAGATTGTCACAGTGTGTTTCAAAGAATGTCAGACAGTGTGTGTCAGAATGTCTCAGAGTGTGTCACAGTCTGTCAGAGAGGATCACAGTGCGTCTCAATGTGTCTCCGAGAGTCGGAGAGTGTCACAGTGCATCTCAAATTCTCAGAGAGGTTCCCAGTGTGTCTCAGAGAGTCTCAGAGAGTATCACAGTTTGTCATAGTTTCTCAGAAAGCGTCATAGTGTGTTTCAGAGAGAGTCAGCGAGTGTCACAGTGTGTCTTATAGAGTGTCAGAGTGTGTCAGAGAGTGTCACTGTGCATCTCATAATCTCAGAGAGGGTCCCTGTGTGTCTCAGAGAGGCTCAGAGAGTGGCACAGTTTGTCATAGTTTCTCAGAGAGTGTCACAGCGTGTTTCAGAGAGAGTCAGAGAGTGTCACAGTGTGTCTCCGAGAGTGTCAGATAGGATCAGAGAGTGTCATAGTGCGTCTCAAAGTATCAGCGAGTGTGGGAGAGTATAACAGTGTGTCTGAGAGAGTGTCAGAGAGTATCACTGTGCATCACAAAATCTCAGAGAGGGTCCCAGTGTGTCTCAGAGAGTCTCAGTGAGTGGCACAGTTTGTCATACTTTCTCAGAGAGTGTCACAGTGTGTTTCAGAGAGTCAGAGAGTGTCACAGTGTGTCTCCGAGAGTGTCAGATAGGATCAGAGAGCGTCACAGTGTGTCTCAAAGTGTCACAGAGTGTCACAGTGTGTTTCAGAGAGAGTCAGAGTGTGTCACAGTGTGTCCCTTTCTGTCAGAGAGTGTCACAGTGCATCTCAAATTGTCAGAGAGTGTCCAGGTATGTCGCAGATAGTATCAGAGTGTGTCACAGTTTGTCAGAGATTGTCACAGTGTGATTCAAAGAATATCAGCGAGCGTCACAGTGTGTGTCAGAGTGTCTGAGAGTGTGTTACAGTCTGTCAGAGAGTGTCACAGTGTGTCTCAATGTGTCGCCGAGAGTCAGAGAGTGTCACAGTGTGTCTCCCACAGTGTCAGATAGGATCAGAGAGTGTCATAGTGCGTCTCAAAGTGTCAACGCGTGAGATAGAGTGTCACAGTTTTTTTCAGAGAGGGTTACAGTGCATCTCAAATTCTCAGAGAGGGTCCCAGTGTGTCTCAGAGTCTCAGAGAGGATCACAGTTTGTCACAGTTTCTGAGAGAGTGGCACAGTGTGTTTCAGATAGAGTCAGACTGTATCCCAGTGTGTCTCCGAGACTGTCAGATAGGATCAGAGAATGTCACAGCGTGTCACAGTCTGTCAGAGAGTGTCTCAGAGAGTGTAAGATAAGATCTGAGAGAGCAACAGTGCGTCTCAGACAGTGTCACATTGTGTCTCAGAGAGTCACGGACAGTATCACAATGTGTGTCAGAGATTCTGAGAAAATCTAAAGTGTCACTATCTGTGAGAGAGTGTCACAGTTTGTCACAGTCTGTCAGAGAGTGTCCCAGTGTGTCACAGTCTGTCAGAGAGTGTCACAGTGCTATTCACAGAATTTTAGAGAGTGTTACAGTGTGTCTCAGAGAGTGTCGGATATGATCAGAGGGTGTTACAGTGCATCTCAAATTGTCAGAGAGTGTCTCAGTGTGTCGAAGACAGTCTCAGAGAGAGTCAGAGTATCACAGTCTGTCAGTGAGTGTCACAGTGTGTTTCAGAGAGAGTCAGAGAGTGTCACAGTGTGTCACAGTCTGTCAGAGAGTGTCATAGTGCTTTTCAGAGAGTGTCAGAGAGTGTCACAGTGTGTCTCAGTGCGTGGCAGATAGGAGCAGAGAGTGTCATAGTGCATCTCAACGTGTCAGCGAGAGTCAGAGTGTCTACGAGAGTGTCAGAAAGAGTCAGAGCGTGTTTCGTTGTGTCACAGTCTGTCAGAGAGTGCAGGTGAGTGTCAGAGAGCGTCACAGTGGGTCACAGTCTGTCTGAGAGTGTCACAGTCTGTGTCAGAGAGTGTCTCAGTGTGTCACAGTCTGTCAAAGAGTGTCATAGTTTATCATACTGTGTCTCAGAGAGTGGCAGAGAGTGTCAGCATTTGGCTCAGAGATGGCCACAGTCTGTGAGAGAGTGTCACAGTGTGTCTCAGAGATGTCAGAGTGAGTCAGAGAGTGTCACAGTACGTCATACTGTGCCTCAGAGAGTGTCAGATAGAGTCAGACTGTCTCCCAGTGGGTCTCCGAAAGCGTCAGACAGGATCAGAGAGTGTCATAGTGCATCTCAAAGTGCCGGTGAGTGTCAGAGAGCGTCACAGTGGGTCACAGTCTGTCTGAGAGTGTCGCAGTGTGTGTCAGAGAGTATCTCAGTGTGTCACAGTCTGTCAGAGAGTGTCACATTGTGTCGAAGAGAGTGACAGACAGTATCACAGTGTGTGTCAGAGATTCTGAGAGAAACTGAAAATGTCACTATCTGTGAGAGAGTGTGACAGTGTGTCACAGTCTGTCAGAGAGTGTCACAGTGCTTTTCAGAGAGTTTGAGAGAATGGCATATTTTGTCTCAGTGAGTATTGGATAGGATTAGAGAGTGTTACAGTGCGTCACAAATTGTCAGAGAGTGTCCCAGTGTGTCTTAGAGATTGTCAGATTTTATCACAGTTTGTCAGCGAGTGTCACAGTGTGTTTCAAAGAATGTCAGCGAATGTCACAGTGTGTGTCAGAGTGTGTCAGAGAGTGTCACAGTACGTCTCAAATTGTCAGAGAGGGTCCCAGTATGTCTCCGAGAGTCTCAGAGAGTGTCACAGTGTGTCTCAGAGTGTCAGATAGAATCAGAGAGTGTCATAGTGCATCTCAAAGTGTCAGCGAGAGTCAGAGTGTGTCACAGTGTGTCTCAGAGTGTGTTGGATAGGATCAGAGAGTGTCCCAGTGCGTGACAAATTGTCAGAGAGGATCCCACTGTGTCACCGAGTGTGTCCGAGTGTGTCACAGTCTCTCAGAGATTGTCAAAGTGTGTTTCAAAGAATGTCAGAGAGTGTCACAATGTGTCTTATAGAGTATCATAGTGTGTCACAGTGTGTCACTTTCTGTCAGAAAGTGTCACAGTGCATGTCAAAATCTCAGAGAGGCCCCCACTATGTCTCACTTCTTAATGAGATTGAGGAAGGGTTTAAGTGAAATGTAACTACTCTCTCTGACACACAAGGCAAATGTGCTGTTGCTGATGTTATCAGAACCCATCAACTTGAGTTAAAGGTATCAAGGGGGAAGATGCTTTGATGCAGCGAGTTGTTGTGCTCTGGGATATAATTCATATCAATTCCAATGCTCAACAATATTTATAAAAAAGCCTGTACATCTCCAAAACAAAACAGGATTTAACCTGAATTGTTCCCATCCACAACATTTATATTTATAAACAAACAGTTCCCAATCAAAAAATATTTATTAATAACCAGAGATGGTTCGATGCACAGTAATATTTACATGTAAACAGATCAGCTCCAATGCAAAACAATATTTAAGCACAGACAAACAGCTCTATAGAACAATGTGTATGGGATATTGTACGTATTATATAATACAAAATCTGAAAGAGCTCAGCCACTGAATTGTCAATTTTAAGTGTTGGATCAGAAACTCTCTCAACCCCTCTCTCTCCCCTCTCTCTCACTCCCTCTCTCTTTCCCCCTTCTCCACGCTCTCTCCTCACCCTCTGTCACCCCCTCTCTCGTCCTCCCCGCTTTTTCCCCCTCCCTCTCTCCCTCTCTCTCCCCCCTTTTCCCCCTCTCTCTCCCCCACTCTTTTCCGGTGTCTGTCTCTCCCTCCTCTCCCCATTCTCCCACTCCCCTCCTCTTCCCTCTCCCCTCCACCTTTTGCCACCTCACGCCCCCTCCCTATCTCCCCATCCCCTTCTCTCCTGCCTCTCTCTACCCCCTCCTCTCACCCCTGTCCACTAACCCTCTACACACCCTCCGCGCTGTCTCCAATCATCCCTTCTCAACCCCCATGCTCCCCCCTCTCTCCACTTCTCTATCTTACCGACCTATCTTCCCCCTCTCTCTCTCCCCTCTCTCCGTCCCAATCTCTATTGCCACTCTCTCTCCACCCTCTCCCCCTCTCTCCCCCTCACTTTCTCTCCCCCCTCCACTCTCTACCCCTCTATCTTGCTCTCCCCTCTCTCACCCTCCCCACCCGCCCTCTCCCTCTTGTCCTCCCTTCTCTTGTCCTCCCCTCTCTCACACTCACTTCTCTCTCACCCTCCCCTCCCTCCCTACCCTCTCACGCCCTCCTGTCTCTCGCCTTCCCCTTCACTCGCCCTCCCCCTCTCGCCTTCTCCCTCCCTCTCGTCATCACCTCCCTCCCATCTCTCGCCTTCCCTTTTCTTGCCCTCCTCTCTCTCTCTTGCCCTCCCCTGTCTCGCCCTTCCCTCTCTCTCCCTCATCTCTCTCGCCCTCCACTCTCTCGACCTCCCCTCTCTCGCCGCCTCAATTCCTCTCATCTTCCCCTCCCTCCCTCCCCTCTCTCGCCCTCCCCTCTCTTGTCCTCTCCCTCCTTCTTGCCTTCACCTCCATCCCTCCCTTCTCTTGCACTCCTCTCTCTTGCTGCCCCCTCCCTCTATCTCACCATCCACTGTCTCGCTCTCCCCTCTCTCAACCTCCCCTCTCTCACACTCTCTCCTCTCTCACCCTCCCCTCTTTCCCTCCCCTCTCTACCCCGTCCCATCCCTCCCTACCCTCTCTCACCCTCCCCTCTCTTGCCCTCTCCCTCCTTCTTGCCTTCACCTCCATCCTACTCTCTCGCCATCCACGCTCTCTTGCCCCCCTCTCTTGCCCTCACCTCTCTCACCCTCTCCCTCCCTCTCGCCCTCCCCTCCCTCCTTTCCCTCTCTGGCCCTCCTCTCTCTCGCCCTCCCCTCTCCCCCTCACCTCTCTCACCCCCTCACTCCATCCCCTCGCTCGCCCTTCCCTCGCTCGCCCTCCCTTCCCTCGCTCCGCTCTCTCGCCCTACCCTCCCTCCCTCCCTCCCCTCTCTCGCCCTCCCCTCCCTCCCCTTTCTCGCCCTCCCTCTCCCTCCCTACCTTCTCTCGTCTTCCCCTATCTTGCACTCCCCTCTCTCACCCACCTCTCTCTCACTCCTCTCTCTCTCGCCCATCCCTCTATCTCACCATCCCCTTTCTCGCTCTCCCCTCTCTCGCACTCCCCTCTCTCGCACTCCCTTCTCTCGCACTCCCCTCTCTCGCCCTACCTCTCCCTCTCATCCTCCCCTCTCTCGTCCTCCCCTCTCTCACACTGACTCCTCTCTCACCCTCCCCTCTCTCCCTCCTCTCTCTTCACCTCCCCCTCCCTCCCTACCCTCTCTCACCCTCCACTCCCTTGCCCTCTCCCTCCTTCTTGCCTTCACCTCCATCCCTCCCTTCTCTTGCACTCCTCTCTCTTGCTGCCCCCTCTCTCGCCCTCCCCATTTGTTGCCCTCCCCTCTCTCACCCTCTCCCTCAAACTCGCCCTCCCCTCCCTCCCTTCCCCCCTCTCGCTCTCACCTCTCTTGCCCTCCACTTTCTCGCCCTCCCCTCTCTTGCCCTCTCCCTCCTTCTTACCTTCACCTCCATCCCTCCTTTCACTCACGATCTCCCTCCCACTCGCCCTCCCCCCTCTTGGCCTCCACTCACTTGTCCTCCCCGCCCTCCCTCCCCTCTCTCGCCCTCCCCTCTCTCGCCCTCCCCCCGCTTGGCTTCCCCCCGCTCGCCCTCACCCTGCTCGCCCTCCCCCCGCTCGCCCTTCCCTCTTTCGCCCTCCCCTCGCTCGCCCTCCCCCCGCTCGCCCTTCCCCCGCTCGCCCTTCCGTCCCCTCCCTCCCCTCTCTCACACTCCACTCTCTCACCCTACCTTCCCTCCCACCCTTCTCTCGCCCTCCCCTCCCTTCCTACCCTCTCTCGCCTACCCCTCTCTTGCAATCCCCTCTCTTGCCCACCTCTCTCGCCCTCTCCTCTCTCTCGCCCTCCTCTCTCACCCTCTACCTCCCTCTCGCCCTCCCCTCCCTCCCTTCCCCTCTCTGGCCCTCCTCTCTCTCGCCATCCCCTCTCACCTCTCACCTCTCTCACCCATTCACTCCCTCCCTCCATCCCCTCTCTCACCCTCCACTCCCTCTCTCCCCTCTCTCGGCCTCCCACCCCTCCCTACCCTCTCTCGCCTTCCCCCTCGCACTTCCCTCTCTCGCCCACCTCTCTCTCACCCTCTCCTCTCTCTCGCCCTCCTCTCTCACCCTCCCCTCTCTCTCGCCCATCCCTCTATTTCACCATCCCTCTCTCGCCACACCCTCTCTCACCCTCCTTCTCTCGCAATCCCCTCTCACTCACCCTCTCTCTCCATCTCGTCCTTCCTTCTCTCGTCCTCCCCTCTCTTGTTCTCCCCTCTCTCGGCCTCCCCTCACTTGTCCTCCCCTCTCTCGCTCCCCACATCCACCCTCCCCTCGCTCGCCCTCCCCTCCCTCCCTCCCATCCCTTGCCCTACCCTCCCTCCCTTACCCTACCCTCCCTCGCCCTCCCATCTCTCGCCCTCTCTCTTGCCCTCACCTCTCTCACCCTCTCCCTCCCTCTCGTCCTCACCTCCCTCCCATCTCTCGCCTTCCCTTTTCTTACCCTCCTCTCTCTCTCTCGCCCTCCCCTCCCTCGCCCTCCCATCACTCACCCATCCCTCTGTCTCACTCTCCCCCTCTCTCCCTCATCTCTCTCGCCCTCCACTCTCTAGACATCCCCTCTCTCGCCCTCTAAATTCCTCTCATTTTCCCCTCCCTCCCCTCTCTCGCCCTCTCTCGCCCTCTCCATCCCTCTCTCTAACCCTCCATGCTCTCTCGCCCCCCTCACTTGCCCTCACCTCTCTCACCCTCTCCCACCCTCTCGCCCTCCCCTCTCTCTCACTCCCCTCTCTCACCCTCTCACTCCCTCTCGCCCTCCCCTCCCTCCCTCCCCTTTCTCGCCCTCCCCCTCCCTCCCTCCCCTCTCTCGCCCTCACCTCTCTTGCCCTCCCCTCTCTTGCCCTCTCCTCTCTTGCCCTCTCCCTCCTTCTTGCCTTCACCTCCATTCCTCCTCTCTCTCGCCCTCCATGCGCTCTCGCCCCTGTCTCTTGCCCTCACCTCTCTCACCCTCTCCTTCCCTCTCACCCTCCCCTTCCTCCCTTCCCCTCCCTCGCCCTCCCCTCTCTCACCCATCCCTCTATCTCACTCTCCCCCTCTCCCTCATCCCTCTCGTCCTCCCCTCTCTCACACTGACTCCTCTCTCACCCTCCCCTCCCTGCCCTCTCTCACCCTCCCCCTCCCTCCCTACTCTCCCTCACCCTCCCCTCTCTTGCCCTCTCCCTCCTTCTTGCCTTCACCTCCATCCCCCCTTCTCTCGCACTCCTCTCTCTTACTGCCCCCTCTCTCGCCCTCCCCCATTTGTTGCCCTCACCTCTCTCACCCTCTCCCTCCCTCTCACCCTCCCCTCCCTCCCTTCTCCTCTCTGGATCTCCTCTCTCTCGCCCTCCCCTCTCTTGCCCTCCCCTCGCTTGCCCTCCCCTCTCTCAACCATGCCTCTATCTCGCCCTCCCCTCCCTCCCTTCCCCTCTCTGGCCCTCCTCTCTCTTGCCATCCCCTCTCCCCCTCTCTCTCACCCTCCCTCTCCCTCTCGTCCTCCCCTCTCTCGTCCTCCCCTCTCTCATCCTCCCCTCTCTCACACTGAATCATCTCTCACCATCCCCTCCCTCTCTCCACTCTCTCGCCCTCCCCCTCCCTCCCTAACCTATCTCACCCTCCCCTCTCCCGCCCTCTCCCTCCTTCTTGCCTTCACCTCCATCCCTCCCTTCTCTCGCACTCCTCGCTCTTGCTGCCCCCTCTCTCGCCCTCCCCCATTTGTTGCCCTCACCTCTCCCACCCACTCCGTCCCTCTCGCCCTCCCCTCCCCTCTCTGGACATCATCTCTCTTGCCCTCCCCTCTCTCGTCCTCCCCTCTCTCACACTGACTCCTCTTTCACCCTCCCCTCCCACCCTCCCTCTCTCGCCTTCTCCCTCTCTCTCACCCTCCCCTCCCTTTCTCTCCTCTCTCACCCACCCCCCTCCCTCCCTACCCTCTCTCACCCTCCCCTCTCCTACCCTCTCCCTCCTTCTTGCCTTCACCTCCATCCCTCCCTTCTCTCGCACTCCTCTCTCTCGCCGCCCCCTCTCTCGCCCTCCCCTATTTGTTGCCCTCACCTCTCTCACCATCTCCCTCCCTCTCACCCTCCCCTCACTCCCTTCCCCTCTCTGGCCCTCCTCTCTCTCGCCATCCTCTCTCCCCCCCTCACCTCTCTCATGCGTTCCCTCCCTCTTGCCTTCCCTTCTGCCGGCCTCCCCTCACTTGTCCTCCCCACCCTCCCTCCCCTCCCTCGCCCTCCCTCCCCTCCCTCCCCTCCCTCGCCCTCCCCTCCCTCGCCCTCCCTCCCCTCCCTCCCCTCCCATCCCTCCCCTCCCTCGCCCTCCCATCCCTCGCCCTCCCATCCCTCCCCTCTCTCGCCCTCCCCTCTCTCACCCTCCACTCCCTCTCTCCCCTCTCTCGCCCTCCCAATCCCTCCCTACTCTCTCTCGCCTTTCCCTCTCGCACTCCCCTCTCTCGCCCACCTCTCTCAACCTCTCCTCTCTCTCGTCCTCCACTCTCACACTCCCCTCACTCTCGCCCATCCCTCTATCTCACCATGGCCTTTCTCGCTCTCCCCTCTCTCGTGCTCCCCTCTCGTCCTCCCCACTCTCGTCCTCCCCTCTCTCACACTGACTCCTCTCTCACCCTCCCCTCCCACTCTCCACTCTCTCGACCTCCCCCGCCCGCCCTACCCTATCTCACCCTCCCCTCTCCCTCCCTCTCCCTCCTTCTTGCCTTCACCTTCATCCCTCCCTTCTCTCGCACTCCTCGCTTTCGCTGCCCCCTCTCTCGCGCTCCCCCATTTGTTGCACTCACCTCTCTCACCCTCTCCGTCCCTCTCACCCTCCCCTCCCCTCTCTGGACCTCCTCTCTCTTGCCCTCCCCTCTCTCACCCTCCCCTCGCTTACCCATCCCGCTATCTCTCCCTCCCCTCTCTCGTCCTCCCCTCTCTCACACTGACTCCTCTTTCACCCTCCCCTCCCTCCCTCCCTCTCTCGCATTCTCCCTCTCTCTCACACTCCCCTCCCTGTCTCCCCTCTCTCGCCCTCCCCCTCCCTCCCTACCCTCTCTCACTCTCCCCTCTTTTGCCCTCTCCCTCCTTATTGCCTTCACCTCCATCCCTCCCTTCTCTCTCGCACTCCTCTCTCTCGCCACCCCGTCTCTCGCCCTCCACCATTTGTTGCATTCCCTCCCTCTCGCGCTCCCCTCCCTCCCTTCCCCTCTCTGTACCTCCTCTCTCTCGCCCTCTCACTCTCTTGCTCTCACCTCTTAAACCTTCTCCCCCCCTCTCGCCCTCCCCTCCCTCCCTTCCCCTCTCTGGCCCTCCTCTCTCTCGCCATCCCCTCTCCCCCCTCACCTCTCTCATGCATTCCCTCCCTCTCGCCCTCCCTTCTGTCGGCCTCCCCTCACTTGTCCTCCCCACACTCCCTCCCCTCCCTCGCCCTCCCCTCCCTCGCCCTCCCCTCCCTCCCCTCTCTCGCCCTCCCACTCCCTCCCTACTCTCTCTCGCCTTCCGCTCTCGCACCCCCTCTCTCGCCCTCCTCTCTTACCCTCCCCTCTCTCTCACCCATCCCTCTCTCGCCCATCCCTCTCTCTTGCTCTCCACTCTCACACTCCCCTCTCTCTCGCCCATCCCTCTCTCTCGCCCATCCCTCTAATTCACCATCCCTCTCTCGCCACCCCCCTCTCTCGCCCTCCCTCTCCCGCACTCCCCTCTCACTCACCCTCCCTCTCCCTCTCGTCCTCCCCTCTCTCATTCTCCCCTCTCTCACACTGACTCCTCTCTCACCCTCCCATCCCACTCTCCCCTCTCTCGCCCTCCCCCTCCCTCTCTCCCCTCTCTCATCCTCCACTCTCCCGCCCTCTCCCTCCTTCTTGCCTTCACCTCCATCCCTCCCTTCTCTCGCACTCCTCTCTTTTGCCAGCCCCTCTCTCACCCTCCCCCATTTGTTGCACTCACCTCTCTCACCCTCTCCGCCCCTCTCGCACTTCCCTCCCTCCCCTTCCCTCTATGGACCTCCTCTCTGTTGCCCTCCCCTCTCTCGCCCTCCCCTCTCTCACCCATCCCGCTATCTCGCCCTCCCCTCTCTTGCCCTCCCCTCTCTCGCCCTCCCCTCCATCCCTCCCTCCCCTCTCTCGCCCTCCCCTCCCTCCCTCCCCTCTCTCGCCCTCCCCTCCCTCCCTCCCTCCCCTCTCTTGCCCTCCGCTCTCTTGCCCTCTCCCTCCTTTTGCCTTCACCTCCAGACCTCCTCTCTCTTGCCCTCCAGGCTCTCTCGCCCCTCTCCCTTGCCCTCACCTCTCTCACCCTCTCTCTCCCTCCCTCCCTCCCCTCTCTTGGCCTCCCCTCTCTTGCCCTCACCTCTCTCGCCCTCCCCTCCCTCCCGCCCTCCCCTCTCTCGCCCTCCCCTCCCTCTCGCCCTCCCTTCCCTCACCCTCCCTTCTCTCACCCTCCCCTCTCTCGCCCTCCCCTCTCTCGACCTTCCACTCTCTCGCCCTCTCCCTCCTTCTTGCCTTCACCTCCAGACCTCCTCTCTCTCGCCCTCCAGGCTCTCTCGCCCCTCTCTCTTGCCCTCACCTCTCTCACCCTATCCCTCCCTCCCTCCCCTCTCTCACCCTCTCCCTCCCTCCCTCCCCTCGCTCGCCCTCCCCTCGCTCGCCCTCCCCTCTCTCGCACTCCCCTCTCTCACCCTCCCTTCCCTCCCTCCCTTCCCTCGCCCTCCCCCTCCCTCCCTATCCTCTCTCGCCTTCCCCTCTCTTGCAATCCCCTCTCTTGCCTACCTCTCTCGCCCTCTTCTCTCTCTCGCCCACCTCTCTCACCTTCCCCTCTCTCTAGCCCATCCCTCTATCTCACCATCCCCTCTTTCGCCCTCCCCTCTCTCGACCTCCCCCCTCTCGACCTCCCCTCTCTCGTCCTCCCCTCTCTCGTCCTCCCCTCTCTCACACTGATTCCTCTCTCACCCTCCCCTCCCTCCCTCCCCCTCTCGGCTTCTCCCTCCGTCTCGCCCTCCCATTCCTCACTCCCCTCTCACTCCCTCCGCTCACACGCCCTCTCCCTCTCTCACTCTCTCCCTCTCTCTCTCGCCCACCCCTCCCCCCTACCCTCTCTCACTCTCTCCCTCTCTATCACCTTCCCCTCCCTCTCTCCCCTCTCTCGCCCTCCCCCTCCTTCCCTACCCTCTCTCACCCTCCTCTGTCTCACCCTCTCCCTCCTTCTTGCCTTCATCTCCATCCCTCCTCTCTCTCGTCCTCCCCCCTTTCTTGCCCTCACCTGTCTCACCCTCTCCTTCCCTCACGCCCTCCCCTCCCTCCCCTCCCCTCTCAGGTCCTCCTCTCTCTCCCCCTCCCCTCTCCCTCCCTCTTGCCGTCTGCTCTCTCATCCTCCCCTCTCTCACCCTTCCATCTCTCGCCCTCCCCACTCTCTCCCCCTCCCCCTCCCCTCCCTCCCTCCCATCTCTCGCACTCCCCCTATCTCGCCTTCCCCTTTCTCCCATCCGCTCTCTCGCCCTCTCCCTCCCTCCCTCCCTCCCCTCTCTCACCTTCTCCTTCCCTCTCGCCCTCTCTTCCCTCCCCTCTCTCGCCCTCCCCTCGCCCTCTCTTCTCTCAGCCCTCGCCCTCTCCTCGCTCGCCCTCTCCCCCCTCTCGCCCTCCCCTCCCTCTCCCCCTCCCCTCTCTTGCCCTATCTCTCTCTTGCCCCTCTCTCCCCTCCTCTTGCCCTCCCCTCTCTCGCCCTGCCCCTCCCCCCCTTCCTCCCCTGTTACACCCTCCCTCCCCTGTCTTGCCCTCCCCTCTCTCGCCTCCCCTCCCTCTCTCCCTCCCCTCCCTCCCTCCCCAGTCTCACCCTTCCCATCTGTCACCTTCCCCCTCTTGCCCTCCCCCTCTCTTGCCCTCCCTCTCCCTGTCTTGCTCCCCTCCCTCCGTCCCTCTCTCGCCCTCGTCTCTCCCGCCCTCCCCCTCCCTCTCTCCCTCTCCTCTCTCGCCCTGCCCCTCCTCTCTCTTCCTCCCCTGTCTCACCCTCCCTCCCCTGCCTTGCCCTCCCCTCTCTCACGCTCCCCTGTCTTGCCCTCCCCTCTCTCGCCTCCCCTCCCTCTCTCCCTCCCCTCCCTCCCTCCCTCCCCTGTCTCACCCTTCCCAACTGTCACCTTCCCCCTCTTGCCCTCCCCCTTCGCCCTCCCCGTCTCTTGCCCTCCCCCTCCCTGTCTTCCGCCCCTCCCTCCGTCCCTCTCTCGCCCTCGTCTCTCCCGCCCTCCCCCTCCCTCTCTCCCTCTCCTCTCTCGCCTGCCCCTCTCTCACCCTATCTCTCCCTTGTCCCCCCTCTCTCTCCCTCCTGCTCCTTCGCTCGTTCTCCTCTCTTCTTTCATTCTCGACCCCCCTCAATCGGAGTCTCTCTCTCCACACCTCCCTCCGTTTCTCTCTTACTGAATGTCTCTCCGTTCTTTCCCTCCCTCCCTCTCCCTCAGACTCACTCTGTCTCCCTGGTCCTTCCCTCTCCCTCTGACCCAGAGACTGGGGGGTGCGGGGGTAGTTGGTCATGAGGCTGCGTGTGGTGAGAAGTGGGAATTAGGAGGAGGTGTAAATGGGGTAGAGATGGAACTGCGGGAGGGTGACAGAGACGGCAGGACAGAGAGAGTGAGGGTGAGGGGAAAGGGGAGAGTGGAGGCAGGTGGAGAAAACGGGGTTGGGGGTGTGTGAGAGAGGGTGAATGAGGAAGTGTGAAGAGGAGAGGTGGTGAGAGAGAGAGAGAAAATTGAGTAGAAAGAGTGGGGGAGAGGAAATATGGAGGTCAGGCAGCAGTGGGGAGACAGAGGCAGTTAAACCCAGCTCCTGAGCTCAGGGCGCGGTGCCCTCCCCTTCCTTGAGGACCAGGACCTGGGGCTAAGCCTGTCTCTCTCCAGCTCAGCTTCTCCAACACAAAGACACACAACAACATCGGTCACTCTGCTGCTCGGCACGCTTTAATCAACATTTTTATTGGTTACAAATGGAAGTGATGGATACAGTCAGTGGGATGGTGCCTTTTCTCATTGGCCCCTGAGTTGTGAGAAACATTGAAATGTTTCCCTGTAACCCCCCTGTGGGATAAGGATGGACAAACAAGCGCTACCCTCAGTCAGTTACCATAGGGACAGGCTGCTCCATCACTGAAACACTGAACTGAAATGAGAAAGTCCAGGATGGTGTGATTAATGAGGGAATTTGATGGATGGATGGATTTGGGTGAAGGAATATTTCAGTACATTCTTCAGCTGCTGCCTGAACTTAGTCTGGGTCACAGCATAAATAGCGGTGTTTGTGCACCAGCTGAGGAGCTGCAGCATGAAGCCCAATTCCTGCACAAAGCGATGGAGATACATAGACTTATATCCAATATCATCCATTCGGTACCATATAGAATACAGCATGAACGTTGACCATAACAGGATGAAATTGGCCGAGATCACAAACAGCAAAATGATGGATTTTTTTCGGTTTCTCATTTCAGTGTCAGACTGAGCGTCCCCATTGGTCTGAGCGCGGAGTCTCCTGCGGGCTCTGCTGGTCACTAAAATGTGTCTGACGGTGAGAACATTGAGCAGCAGAATCAGGAGAAATGGGACACACGGGGTTAGAATGTGGTGGAGGAACTCGATTGTGACCCAGACACTGGAGAATCGAACAGCGTCTGTTACATCACAAAACCAGGGGGCGTTCACCAGGTAATACTGAGCCGCGAACATAAAATACCAGAAAATGTTCTTTAAACAGCTCAGCACAGTCACTGCTCCCAGAACCACAGCCGCCGTTTTCTCACTGCAATATTTACTTTTCAGCTTCTGGCAACAAATGGCCACAAACCGATCAAAGGTGAAAGTGACGGTGAACCAGACAGAGCAGTCAGTGGCTGCATAAAGCAGGACGGCGTGGATATTACACACGGGGACGGAATACCTCAGGAAAAAAAAACTGTTCCGAATAAACAATGAGAATTTGTCTCAGGATCAGGTCGAGGATAATGACCAGGAGATCCGCCGCTGCCATGGCCCCCAGGTAACGTCTGACACATGGAGACAATCCACAATCTTTATAAAGCAGGACGTAGATGGTCACTACGTTAACTGTGAGGAAGGAAAACAAACCCATTATCCATCAGCCTGGAGGCAAACAGACCCGTTTGATCGGGGACCCAGTGAGATTTTCAAATGTGTTCCTGTATTCAGGGATTTATTAAAATAATTGGAGCTGGAATAACAAATGGGAAGGTCGGAATTACTGACAAAAATGTGACATAAACCACAATAAACCCTCCCTCCCCAAACACACAGAGACACATTCATAAGGACAGACGGTTTCTCGAACATTCCCACACACTCGATTACTCGAGAGCAGACACAGTTCACTCCTTCCCTGTTTCTAATACGGAGGGTGGAAACGTTGCTGTCCTGAAGGATTCTCTCCCAGTTTCCTGAAGACAAACGGAGTTTGGGAATTCCTGTATTTTGGTCTAAATTGTGGTCGATCTTGTGTCGTGGAGAAATGTAAACGCAGTGAAAACGTATTCCCCCCTTTAACTGCCTGAGGGGCCTTCGGAACAGTGTCTCCTTCTCCGTGGAACGGGATCTCTTCCCTCGGGATCTTATCGTTTGTTCAATTCACTGACGTCCGGCCGTTCACAAACAATGTCAGGGACAGAACGTTCCGGGGAGCGGCAGTTATAGAATGTCGGGGACAGAACGTTCCGGGGAATGTCAGTTATAGAATGTTAGGGACAGAAAGTTCTGGGGAATGGCAGTTTTAGAATGTCAGGGGCAGAACGTTCTGGGGAATGGCAGTTATAGAATGTTGGGGACAGAACGTTCTGGGGAACCCCTTGACCTGTCCATGACCTTTCCCCCCTACCCACCCCACCAACATGATGTACTGTGCCTGGACACACTGTAACGTTAATAGGGAGAGAGATGGAGAGTCAATCACAGGAATGGGAACTAAAGGCATTGCCAGATCAGCTGAAATGGTGAGATATACCACATTCTCAATCCACCTCCCAGAACCAGCTCAGACAACATACACCCAGAGGAGATATCTGTTCACCGTGGAACACTGTACAGACCAGGCCAGTGTCCTGCTCAGTACAACCCAGCAATCTGTTCAGATTCATCCATTACACTGGTCAATACAACCCAGCAATCTGTCCAGAGTGGAACACTGTGCAGACCACAGCAGTGTTGACCTAAAAACACGGACTGGATATCTGTCCAGCACCGGGAGTTGTGCAGACCACAGCAGGAGCAGTTACCCTCCCAGAATATAGAGCTGCGTACACCACCCCAGTGCATTGATCTGTAACCCAGGAGCAGTTACCCTCCCAGCATGTGGGACTGTGTACATCAACATAGTACATTGATCGGTAACCCAGGAGCAGTGACCCTGCCAGCATGTAGGACTGTGTACCCCACCCCAGTGCATTGATCTGTAACCCAGGAGCAGTTATGCTAACAACATGAAGGACTGTGTACACCACCCCAGTACATTGATCTGTAACCCAGGAGCAGTTACCCTAACAACATGTAGGACTGTGCACCCCACCCTAGTGCATTGAACTGTAACCCAAGTGCAGTCACCCTCCCAGCATGTAGGACTGTGTACCCCACCCCAATGCATTGATCTGGAAACCAGGAGCAGTTACCCTAACAACATGTAGGACTGTGTACACCACCCCAGTACATTGATCTGTAACCCGGGAGCAGTTACCCTCCTGGCATGTAGGACTGTGTATACCACGCCAGTGCATTGATCTGTAACCCAGGTGCAGTTACCCTCCCAGCATGTAGGACTGTGTTCACCACCCGAGTGAATTGATCTGTAACCCAGGAGCAGTTACCCTAACAACATGTAGGACTATATACACCACCCCAGTACATTGATCTGTAAACCAGGAGCAGTTACCCTCCCAGCATGTAGGACTGTGTACAACACCCCAGTACATTGATCGGTAACACAGGAGCATTTACCCTCCCAGCATGTAGGACTGTGGACCACACCCCAGTGCATTAATCTGTAAACCTGGCGCAATTACCCTACCCGCGTGAAGGACTTTGCACACCACCCCAGTGGATTGATCTGTAACCCAGGAGCAGTTACCCTCCCAGCATGTAGAACTTTGCAAACACACCAGTGCATTGATCTGTAACCCAGGAGCAGCTACCCTCCCCGCATGTAGGACTGTGTATTCCACCCCAGTGCACTTATCTGTAAACCAGGAGCAGTTACCCTCCCAGCATGTAGGATTGTGTACACCACCCAGTACATTGATCTGTAACCCAGGAGCAGTTGCCCTCCCAGTATGTAGGACTGCGTACTCCACCCAAGTACATTGATCTGTAACCCAGGAGCAGTTACCCTCCCAGCATGTAGGACTGTATACACCACCCAGTACATTGATCTGTAACCCAGGAGCAGTTACCCTCCCAGCATGTAGGACTGTGAAGACCTCCCAGTACATTGATCTGTAACCCAGGAGCGGTTACCATCGCAGCATGTAGGACTGTGTACACCACCGCAGTGCATTGATCTGTAAACCAGGAGCAGTTACCCTAACAACATGTAGGACTGTGTACTCCACCCCAGTACATTGATCTTTAACTCAGGAGTAGTTACCCTCCCACTATGTAGGACTGTGTACCCCACCCCAGCGCATTAATCTGTAAACCTGGAGCAGTTACCCTGCCAGAATGTAGAGCTGTGTACCCCACCCCAGTACATTGATCCGTAACCCAGGAGCAGCTACCCTTCCCGCATGTAGGACTGTGTATCCCACCCCAATACATTGATCTGTAAACCAGTAGCAGTTACCCTCCCAGCATGTAGGACTGTGTGCCCCACCCCAGTACATTAATCTGTAAACCAGGAGCAGTTACCCTCCCAGCATGTAGGACTGTGTGCCCCACCCCAGTACATTAATCTGTAAACCATGAGCAGTTACCCTCCCAGCATGTAGGACTGTATTCCCCACCCCAGTGCATTAATCTGTAAACCTGGAGCAGTTACCCTTCCAGCATGTAGGACTGTGTACCCCAGCCCAATGCATTGATCTGTAACCCAGGAGAAGCTACCCCCCCCCCCCGCATGTGGGACTGTGTACACCACCCCAGTGCATTGATCTGTAAACCAGGAGCAGGTCCCTTAACAACATGTAGGACCGTGTACACCACCCCAGTACATTGGTCTGTAACCATGGTAGGCTTATGCAGAAAGTCAGGAGGCATGGGATAGAGGGAAATTTGGCCAATTCGATAGAAAACTGGCTAACCGGTCGAAGTTAGAGAGTGGTGGTAGATGGTAAATATTGAGCATGGAGTCCAGTTACAAGTGGAGTTCCGCAGGGATCAGTTCTGGGTCCTCTGCTGTTTGTAATTTTTATTAATGACTTAGATGAGGGAGTCAAAGGGTGGGTCAGTAAATTTGCAGATGATACAAAGATAGGTGGAGTTGTGGACAGTGAGGAGGGCTGTTGTCGGCTGCAGAGGGACTTAGATATGATGCAGAGCTGGGCTGAGGAGTGGCAGATGGAGTTCAACCCTGCCAAGTGTGAGGTTGTCCATTTTGGAAGAACAAATAAGAATGCGGAATACAGGGCTAATGTAGGGTTCTTGGTCAGGTGGAGGAACAGAGGGATCTTGGGGTCTATGTGCATAGATCTTTGAAGGTTGCCACTCAGGTGGATAGAGTTTGTAAGAAGGCCTAGGGAGTATTATCGTTCATTAGCAGAGGGATTGAATTCAAGAGTCGTGAAGTGATGTTGCAGCTGTACAGGACTTTGGTTAGGCCACATTTGGAGTACTGTGTGCAGTTCTGGTCGCCTCACTTTAGGAAAGATGTGGAAGCTTTGGAGAGGGTGCAGAGAAGATTTACCAGGATGTTGCCTGGAATGGAGAGTAGGTCGTACGAGGATAGGTTGACAGTTCTCGGCCTTTTCTCGTTGGAACAGCGAAGGATGAGGGGTGACTTGATAGAGGTCTATGAGATGATCAGAGGAATAGATAGAGTAGACAGTCAGAAACTTTTTCCCCGGGTACAACAGAGTGTTACAAGGGGACATAAATTTTAGGTGAAGGGTGGAAGGTATAGGGGAGATGTCAGGGGTGGGTTCTTTACCCAGAGAGTGGTGGGGGCATGGAATGCGCTGCCCATGGGAGTGGTAGAGTTAGATTCATTGGCGACCTTTAAGCGGCATTTGGATAGGTACATGGATGGGTGCTTAATCTAGGATAGAAGTTCGGCACAACATCGTGGGCCGAAGGGCCTGTTCTGTGCTGTATTGTTCTATGTTCTATGTTCTATGTTCTAACCCAGGAGCAGTTACCCGCCCAGCATGTAGGACTGTGTACCCCACCCCAGTGCATTGATCTGTAAACCAGGAGCAGTTGCCCTCCCAGCATGTCGGACTGTGTACACCACCCCAGTGCATTGATCTGTAAACCAGGAGCAGTTACCCTCCCAGAATGTAGAGCTGAGTACCCCACCCCAGTACATTGATCTGTAACCCAGGAGCAGTTACCCTCCCAGCATGTAGGACTGTGTACACCACACAGTACATTGATCTGTAACCCAGGAGCGGTTACCCTCCCAGCATGTAGGACTGTGTACACCACCCCAGTGCATTGATCTGTACCCCAGGTGCAGTTATCCCCCCAGCATGTAAGACTGTGTACCCCACCCCAGTACATTGATCTGTAACGCAGGAGCGGTTACCCTCCCAGCATGTAGGACTGTGTACACCACCCCAGTGCATTGATCTGTAACTCAGGTGCAGTTACCCTCCCAGCATGTAGGACTTTGTACCCCACCCCAGTACATTGATCTGTAAACCAGGAGCAGATACCTTCCCAGCATGTAGGACTTTGTACCCCACCCCAATACATTGATCTGTAACCCAGGAGCAGTTACCCTCCGAGCATGTAGGACTGGTACACCACCCCAGTGCATTGATCTGTAAACAGGACGAGATACCCTCCCAGCATGTAGGACTGTGTACCCCACCCCAATACATTGATCTGTAACCCAGGAGCATTTACCCTCCCAGCATGTAGGACTGTGTACCACACCCCAGTGCATTAATCTGTAAACCTGGAGCAATTACCCTCCCAGCATGTAGGACTGTGTACACCACCCCAGTGCATTGATCTGTAAACCAGGAGCAGGTCCCCTAACAACATGTAGGACTGTGTACCCCATCCCAGTGCATTGATCCGTAACCCAGGTGCAGTTACCCTCCCAGCATGTAGGACTGTTTACACCACTTCAGTACATTGATCTGTAACCCAGGAGAAGTTACCCTCCCAGCATGTAGGACTGTGTACACCACCCCAGTACATTGATCTGTAACCCAGGAGCAGTTACCCTCCCAGCATGTAGGACTGTGTACTCCACCCCAGTGCATTGATCTGTAAACCAGGAGCAGTTACCCTCCCAGAATGTAGGACTGTGTACTCCACCCCAGTACATTGATCTGTAACTCAGGAGCTGTTACCCTCCCAGCATGTAGGACTGTGTACACCACACAGTACATTCATCTGTAACCCAGGAGCGGTTACCATCCTAGCATGTAGGACTGTGTACTCCACCCCAGTGCATTGATCTGTAAACCAGTAGCAGTTACCCTAACAACATGTAGGACTGTGTACCCCACCCCAGTGCATTGATCTGCACCCCAGGTGCAGTTATCCTCCCAGCATGTAAGACTGTGTACCCCACCTCAGTGCATTGATCTGTAACTCAGGTGCAGTTACCCTCCCAGCATGTAGGACTGTGTACACCACCCCAGTACATTGATCTGTAACCCAGGAGCAGTTACCCTCCCAGCATGTAGGACTGTGTACTCCACCCCAGTACATTGATCTGTAAACCAGGAGCAGTTACCCTCCCAGCATGTAGGACTGTGTACTCCACCCCAGGACATTGATCTGTAACTCAGGAGAAGTTATCCTCCCAGCATGTAGGACTGTGTACCCCGCCCCAGTACATTGATCTGTAACCCAGGAGCAGCTACCCTCCCCGCATGTAGGACTGTGTTCTCCACCCCAGTGCATTGATCTGTAAACCAGGAGCAGTTACCCTTCCAGAATGTAGAGCTCTGTTCCCCACCCCAGTACATGGATCTTTAAACCAGGTGCAGTTACACTCCCAGCATGTAGGACTGTGTACACCACCCCAATACATTGATCTGTAACCCAGGAGCAGTTACCCTCCCAGCATGTAGGACTGTGTACCCCACCCCAGTGCATTGATCTGTTACCCAGGTGCAGTTACCCTCCCAGCAGGTGGGACTGTGTACCTCACCCCAGTACATTGATCTGTAAACCAGGAGCAGTTACCCGCCCAGCATGTAGGACTGTTTACTCCACCCCAGTACATTGATCTGTAACTCAGGAGCAGTTACCCGCCCAGCATGTAGGACTGTGTACACCACCCCAGTGCATTGATCTGTAACCCAGGAGCATTTACCTTCCCAGCATGTAGTACTGTGCACACCACCCCAGTACATTGATCTGTAACCCAGGAGCATTTACCCTCCCAGCATGTAGGACTGTGTACACCACCCCAGTACATTAATCTGTAAACCTGGAGCAATTACCCTCCCAGCATGTAGGACTTTGTACACCACCCCAGTGCATTGATCTGTAACCCAGGAGCAGTTACCCTCCCAGCATGTAGTGCTGTCTACACCACCCCAGTGCATTGATCTGTAACCTAGTTGCAGTTACCCTCCCAGCATGTAGGACTGTGTACACCACCCCAGTACATTGATCTGTAACCCAGGAGCAGTTACCCTCCCAGCATGTAGGACTGTGTACACCCCCCCAGTACATTGATCCGTAACCCAGGAGCAGTTACCCTCCCAGCATGTAGGACTGTGAAGACCTCCCAGTACATTGATCTGTAACCCAGGAGCGGTTACCATCGCAGCATGTAGGACTGTGTACACCACCGCAGTGCATTGATCTGTAAACCAGGAGCAGTTACCCTAACAACATGTAGGACTGTGTACTCCACCCCAGTACATTGATCTTTAACTCAGGAGTAGTTACCCTCCCACTATGTAGGACTGTGTACCCCACCCCAGCGCATTAATCTGTAAACCTGGAGCAGTTACCCTGCCAGAATGTAGAGCTGTGTACCCCACCCCAGTACATTGATCCGTAACCCAGGAGCAGCTACCCTTCCCGCATGTAGGACTGTGTACTCCACCCCAGTGCATTGATCTGTAAACCAGTAGCAGTTACCCTCCCAGCATGTAGGACTGTGTGCCCCACCCCAGTACATTAATCTGTAAACCAGGAGCAGTTACCCTCCCAGCATGTAGGACTGTGTGCCCCACCCCAGTACATTAATCTGTAAACCATGAGCAGTTACCCTCCCAGCATGTAGGACTGTGTTCCCCACCCCAGTGCATTAATCTGTAAACCTGGAGCAGTTACCCTTCCAGCATGTAGGACTGTGTACCCCAGCCCAATGCATTGATCTGTAACCCAGGAGAAGCTACCCCCCCCCCCCCCCCCGCATGTGGGACTGTGTACACCACCCCAGTGCATTGATCTGTAAACCAGGAGCAGGTCCCTTAACAACATGTAGGACCGTGTACACCACCCCAGTACATTGGTCTGTAACCATGGTAGGCTTATGCAGAAAGTCAGGAGGCATGGGATAGAGGGAAATTTGGCCAATTCGATAGAAAACTGGCTAACCGGTCGAAGTTAGAGAGTGGTGGTAGATGGTAAATATTGAGCATGGAGTCCAGTTACAAGTGGAGTTCCGCAGGGATCAGTTCTGGGTCCTCTGCTGTTTGTAATTTTTATTAATGACTTAGATGAGGGAGTCAAAGGGTGGGTCAGTAAATTTGCAGATGATACAAAGATAGGTGGAGTTGTGGACAGTGAGGAGGGCTGTTGTCGGCTGCAGAGGGACTTAGATATGATGCAGAGCTGGAATGAGGAGTGGCAGATGGAGTTCAACCCTGCCAAGTGTGAGGTTGTCCATTTTGGAAGAACAAATAAGAATGCGGAATACAGGGCTAATGTAGGGTTCTTGGTCAGGTGGAGGAACAGAGGGATCTTGGGGTCTATGTACATAGATCTTTGAAGGTTGCCACTCAGGTGGATAGAGTTTGTAAGAAGGCCTATGGAGTATTATCGTTCATTAGCAGAGGGATTGAATTCAAGAGTCGTGAAGTGATGTTGCAGCTGTACAGGACTTTGGTTAGGCCACATTTGGAGTACTGTGTGCAGTTCTGGTCGCCTCACTTTAGGAAAGATGTGGAAGCTTTGGAGAGGGTGCAGAGAAGATTTACCAGGATGTTGCCTGGAATGGAGAGTAGGTCGTACGAGGATAGGTTGACAGTTCTCGGCCTTTTCTCGTAGGAACAGCGAAGGATGAGGGGTGACTTGATAGAGGTTTATGAGATGATCAGAGGAATAGATAGAGTAGACAGTCAGAAACTTTTTCCCCGGGTACAACAGAGTGTTACAAGGGGACATAAATTTTAGGTGAAGGGTGGAAGGTATAGGGGAGATGTCAGGGGTGGGTTCTTTACCCAGAGAGTGGTGGGGGCATGGAATGCGCTGCCCATGGGAGTGGTAGAGTTAGATTCATTGGCGACCTTTAAGCGGCATTCGGATAGGTACATGGATGGGTGCTTAATCTAGGATAGAAGTTCGGCACAACATCGTGGGCCGAAGGGCCTGTTCTGTGCTGTATTGTTCTATGTTCTATGTTCTATGTTCTAACCCAGGAGCAGTTACCCGCCCAGCATGTAGGACTGTGTACCCCATCCCAGTGCATTGATCTGTAAACCAGGAGCAGTTGCCCTCCCAGCATGTCGGACTGTGTACACCACCCCAGTGCATTGATCTGTAAACCAGGAGCAGTTACCCTCCCAGAATGTAGAGCTGAGTACCCCACCCCAGTACATTGATCTGTAACCCAGGAGCGGTTACCCTCCCAGCATGTAGGACTGTGTACACCACCCCAGTGCATTGATCTGTACCCCAGGTGCAGTTATCCTCCCAGCATGTAAGACTGTGTACCCCACCCCAGTACATTGATCTGTAACGCAGGAGCGGTTACCCTCCCAGCATGTAGGACTGTGTACACCACCCCAGTGCATTGATCTGTAACTCAGGTGCAGTTACCCTCCCAGCATGTAGGACTTTGTACCCCACCCCAGTACATTGATCTGTAAACCAGGAGCAGATACCTTCCCAGCATGTAGGACTTTGTACCCCACCCCAATACATTGATCTGTAACCCAGGAGCAGTTACCTTCCCAGCATGTAGGACTGTGTATATCACCCCGGTACATTGATCTGTAAACCAGGAGCAGGTATCTCCCAGCATCTAGGACTATGTACCCCACCTCAGTGCATTAATGTGTAAACCTGGAGCAGTTACCCACCGAGCATGTAGGACTGGTACACCACCCCAGTACATTGATCTGTAAACAGGACGAGATACCCTCCCAGCATGTAGGACTGTGTACCCCACCCCAGTACATTGATCTGTAACCCAGGAGCATTTACCCTCCCAGCATGTAGGACTGTGTACCACACCCCAGTGCATTAATCTGTAAACCTGGAGCAATTACCCTCCCAGCATGTAGGACTGTGTACACCACCCCAGTGCATTGATCTGTAAACCAGGAGCAGGTCCCCTAACAACATGTAGGACTGTGTACCCGATCCCAGTGCATTGATCTGTAACCCAGGTGCAGTTACCCTCCCAGCATGTAGGACTGTGTGCACCACTCCAGTACATTGATCTGTAACCCAGGAGCAGTTACCCTCCCAGCATGTAGGACTGTGTACACCACCCCAGTACATTGATCTGTAACCCAGGAGCAGTTACCCTCCCAGCATGTAGGACTGTGTACTCCACCCCAGTGCATTGATCTGTAAACCAGGAGCAGTTACCCTCCCAGAATGTAGGACTGTGTACTCCACCCCTGTACATTGATCTGTAACTCAGGAGCAGTTACCCTCCCAGCATGTAGGACTGTGTACACCACACAGTACATTCATCTGTAACCCAGGAGCGGTTACCATCCCAGCATGTAGGACTGTGTACTCCACCCCAGTGCATTGATCTGTAAACCAGTAGCAGTTACCCTAACAACATGTAGGACTGTGTACCCCACCCCAGTGCATTGATCTGCACCCCAGGTGCAGTTATCCTCCCAGCATGTAAGACTGTGTACCCCACCTTAGTGCATTGATCTGTAACTCAGGTGCAGTTACCCTCCCAGCATGTAGGACTGTGTACACCACCCCAGTACATTGATCTGTAACCCAGGAGCAGTTACCCTCCCAGCATGTAGGACTGTGTACTCCACCCCAGTACATTGATCTGTAAACCAGGAGCAGTTACCCTCCCAGCATGTAGGACTGTGTACTCCACCCCAGGACATTGATCTGTAACTCAGGAGAAGTTATCCTCCCAGCATGTACGACTGTGTACCCCACTCCAGTACATTGATCTGTAACCCAGGAGCAGCTACCCTCCCCGCATGTAGGACTGTGTACTCCACCCCAGTGCATTGATCTGTAAACCAGGAGCAGTTACCCTTCCAGAATGTAGAGCTCTGTTCCCCACCCCAGTACATGGATCTTTAAGCCAGGTGCAGTTACACTCCCAGCATGTAGGACTGTGTACACCACCCCAGTACATTGATCTGTAACCCAGGAGCAGTTACCCTCCCAGCATGTAGGACTGTGTACCCCACCCCAGTGCATTGATCTGTTACCCAGGTGCAGTTACCCTCCCAGCATGTGGGACTGTGTACCTCACCCCAGTACATTGATCTGTAAACCAGGAGCAGTTACCCGCCCAGCATGTAGGACTGTGTACTCCACCCAGGTACATTGATCTGTAACTCAGGAGCAGTTACCCGCCCAGCATGTAGGACTGTGTACATCACCCCAGTACATTTATCTTTAACTCAGGAGTAGTTACCCTCCCAGCATGTAGGTCTGTGTACACCACCCCAGTGCATTGATCTGTAACCCAGGAGCATTTACCCTCCCAGCATGTAGGACTGTGCACACCACCCCAGTACATTGATCTGTTATCCAGGAGCATTTACCCTCCCAGCATGTAGGACTGTGTACACCACCCCAGTACATTAATCTGTAAACCTGGAGCAATTACCCTCCCAGCATGTAGGACTTTGTACACCACCCCAGTGCATTGAACTGTAACCCAGGAGCAGTTACCCTCCCAGCATGTAGTGCTGTCTACACCACCCCAGTGCATTGATCTGTAACCCAGGTGCAGTTTCCCTCCCAGCATGTAGGACTGTGTACACCACCCCAGTACATTGATCTGTAACCCAGGAGAAGTAACCCTCCCAGCATGTAGGACTGTGTACTCCACCCCAGTACATTGATCTGTAAACCAGGAGCAGTTACCCTCCCAGCATGTAGGACTGTGTACCCCACCCCAATACATTGATCTGTAACCCAGGAGCAGTTAGCCTCCCAGCATGTAGGACTGTGTACTCCAGCCCAGGACATTGATCTGTAACTCAGGAGTAGTTATCCTCCCAGCATGTAGGACTGTGTACCCCACCCAAATGCATTAATCTGTAAACCAGGAGCAGTTACCCTCCCAGCATGTAGGACTGTGTACTCCACCCCAGTACATTGATCTGTAACTCAGGAGCAGTTACCCTCCCAGCATGTAAGACTGTGTACATCACCCCAGTGCATTGATCTATAACCCAGGAGCAGTTAAACTCCCAGCATGTAGGACTGTGTACCCCTCCCCAGTGTATTGATCTGTAACCCAGGAGCAGTTACCCTCCCAGCATGTAGATCTGTGTACACCACCCCAGTGCAATGTTCAGTAACTCAGGAGCAGTTACCCGCCCAGCATGTAGGACTGTGTACATCACCCCAGTGCATTGATCTGTAACCCAGGAGCACATACCCTCCCAGCCTGTAGGACTGTGTACATCACCCCGGTACATTGATCTGTAAGCCAGGAGCAGTTACCCTCCCAGCATGTAGGACTGTGTACACCACCCCAGTACATTGATCTGTAACCCAGGAGCAGTTACCCTCCCAGCATGTAGGACTGTGTACCCCACCCCAGTACATTGATCTGTAAACCAGGAGCAGCTACCCTCCCAGCATGTAGGACTGTGTATCCCACCCCAGTTCAATGTTCAGTAACACTGTATTCGATCCTTGCCTAGTGTGGGGAACCTTGCAGCCCGGGCCGGAAGTGACAGGATGTACAGCTCCCACCCATTTACAGCTCCATGTCTCCATTGTTGCCCAGACAAAGGGGTGCTGTGGGTGTGAACATCACTGCCAGAGTGAGATGGCCGGGGAATCAGTTTAGATATCACCACATGGGGGGGGGGGGGGTGGAGGTTTGGGGTATAGACAGAGAGGGGAAGACTGAGAGACAGAGTCACGGAAGGATGTGTTCCCAGGTTTCAGAATGCTGAAATGTAGACACTTCGATAACATTCTGTAACAAGAGCCAGTCTTCCCTGGAAAGATGGGGAAAAGGGGTATTGGTGTGAGGTCAGATGATGGAGAATTTTGGATGAGCATTTGTTCCACAGCTTTGTAAATGGAGTCCTTCGTGGCTGGAGGTACACCCCATCACCCAGATACCCCTGGATATTCCGTGATGCCTGACACTGGGGCCATCTTTAAAAGGCCAATGGGCACATGGTTGAGCTTTCTCAGTTTGGAGCTGCCCTACACAGCTTACCCCGAGCATGGCAGATAAGGGACAATTACACCACGGTTTGTCAACAGGGGTACGGAGGGCCTGGTGGATGGGCTAGTACAGAGGGGACCATTCTTTTCCCAGAGGGGGCGACACCACCAGACCCACCGAGCATGGTCTGAGCTCCCCACCCAGCTCAGTGCAGTATCTGCAGTCTGAAGAAATGCCCAGCAATACAGGACAAGCATCAATAATCTTCCCCACTCTGTCAGGATAAGGGTCACCGTATTCTCTCTCCTCCCTCACACTCACTGTATATCTGTTATAGCACCGACCCCGAACAAGGCTCATGCTCTACCACTCTCACTACTGCATACAGCACCTTGTCTCTCTGTCTCTGTCTCTCTGTCTCTCTCTATCTCCCCCTGTCTCTTCCTCCCTCCCTCCACTTCACCCCCACATTAATAACACTGCATGGATACAACACTGTGGACCCGACTGCCTCCAGACCCCTCACCATGACTCCCTCCCCACCTACACTAACACTAACAGCAGGACCACCCACTCCCACCCACTCCCTCTCTCCCCTTCTCCCTTTGCAGGAGAAACAGCCTGGAATAGGACAGAAAGGGCCAAGCCGGATGGTGGAGTGCCCGATATCCGTTCCCTCACCCCCTCCCCCCGCCATGTGGGGAGGACCCTGGTAGGAGCCGGAGAGGACCGGGACGCCTCGTGTGGAGATTCTGAAACATCCACGTCCCACCGACCGAGTGAGGAGCACTGTTCAGTGAAGGGCAATTCTCACTTTAAACCCACTGGCAGCTCCATTTCCCCCCGGCACAATTTAGAAGCCATGGCCCTGATGCCATCTCCCTTTTGTGTCGAGCTGGTACAAATGGAATCCCCACGGTCTCGGTGGGCAGGAGGGTGGGCTCACAACACATCGTCACCATCACCTCCCAGGAAGGGAGCAGGGAGACTCCCTCCTACACCTCCCCCTGTAAACAGCTCAGAAACTGAAACTAATCTGTGAGAGTTACTGCCCTCCCCACTTGTCTTGACATCTTCAACAATCTGTCCTCATATACACCCAGCTCTCTCTGCTCTTGCACCCCCTTTATAATGGCACAGCCTGTTTTAAACTGTCTTTCCTTGTCTTTCCTACCAAAGTGCATCACCTCAAACTGCTCTGCACTGATCCCCATCTGCCATAAACATGAACACGACATCAAAGAGTGATTGTCCTGTTAGAGTTCCACACTGTCCTCCAGAGACTTCAGAGTTCTTCCAGGCTCGGTGCCATCTACAAATATTGAGATTGTTATAGTGTCACAGTCCCCATGAAACAATTGAAATCCTGCCCCACATACACGAGTGTGAGCAAGTGAAATACTGATATATTCCTCTGGACGAGGTCGAATAATGACATGCTGTCAATGGAGCAACAAAACTCCTGTCACACACAAGACAGAGCAAATGAAATATTGACAAACCACAGAGCAAAAGAAATCGGATAGGTGCCACTTATCGATATTCATCAGGGTATAATGTGATGAAGTTGAAAGTGTGTACTGTACCTTCAAGAGAGAGGGAATGCTGTCCTGAACTGAGAGCTTACAAGCACCTGTGATATGAGAGGATGGCAGACCCTGAAACAGTATATTGCTGTGGAGCTGGAGTCGGGTAATAAACAGTTAAGAGAAAGAGGGTCCCAGAATTGTGAATAGTTCATGTAAAATGTTCACTTTCAGAGTGAAAAAATAAATTGATGTTTTTATTTAAACAGTGGAATTTGGCGGATCTGTCCCTCATATTTTAACAGTTTACAAGGCGAATTGAGCATTTCGTTATGTTTAGTTTAAATTACCAGATAAGTTTCACACCGTGTCCTCACCATCCCCGTGTGTGTATCTGTGTGGCTCTGTGTGGGGCAGGTCTGGCAGTCTCAGTGGTGCTTAAAGTGATGCAATGCCACCCTCTGCTGGCCTCCACACGCCACTACACAGGAATTGGCAGAGGGTAAAAACCAACAGGGATTCATTCAGAGATGGGGAGGGAGAGGGCAGCTGCTCACAGCACCATCCAAACTGATGTCTTATCCATGGACAGATTGAAATGTCCTTTCAACGTTGTAACGGTCCCCGCTTTCACCACTTCCTCTGGAAGTTCATTCCACATGCAAGCCAGATTCTGTCTAAAAGAATTTCCTCTCCTGACTTTTGTAAATCTTTTTTCCTCGCACCTTAAAATATCCCTCAGTTTTGAATCCCCAACTCTAGGGAAAATTCATCAGCCCTTCAGCTTATCTGTACCCCTCATTATTTTATAAACCTCTGCAAAGTTACTCCTCCATCTCATACTCTCCAGTGAAAAAAGTCCCAGCCTATTCAGCCTCTCCTTATAGCTCAATCCCTCCATTTCCAGAAACATCCAGGTTAAACTCTTCTGAACCCTCTCCAGCTTAATAATATCAAGGTCAATGATATCAAAGTGAATAGTCAAGGTATTGTATAAGGGTAGTTGAGACCAAAACTAGAGGACACAGTTGTAAGGTAAGAGGGGAAACATGTAAAAGTGACCTAAGGGCAGCTTTTTCATGCAGAAGGTAGTGTACCGATGGAATGTGAGGGCAGGAAGTCCAGACTGGACACAGTATTCCAGGAGAGGTCTCACCAATGTCCTTTACAACCACAACATGACATCCCAATTCTGATACTCAACGGTCTGACCATTGAAGACAAGTGTGCAAAACACCTTCTTAACCACATTATCTATACGAGATGCAACTTTTAAAGAATTATACATGATGGCCGAGGTCTCTGTTCTACAACACTGCCAAAGACCCTACGTTTAATTGTATAAGACCTACTCTTGTTTGATTTATCAAATCCAATACCTCCCATTAATCCAAACTAAAATCCATCTGCCACGCCTCGGCTAGTGAGTGATATTACCACCTCCTCACCTTCCCCGTTTAATTTTAAAATGCCCACCCCTCTCCGGGAGGCATGCACACTCCAGCCTTGATTTTCGCAAAGACCCTGAGCTTGGTTTGCCTTGTGTGGTTAGGGGGAGGCGGGACAGATTGCAGACACAGTCAGTGGGGAGGAGAGGTTGGACAGTAATCAGTGGCCTGGTGTCATTTCATGGTTTTAGGCAGAGGGCAGACACACGTGAGAGTTGGGTAATACTGATCGGTGGTTTGGGCCCAGAAATTACGGTCTTTCTCTGTCTCTGGTGATCAGTAATAAATATCTATTTGAGACCCTTCATTGGGCAGAGTGTGTCTGCAGGATTTCTTTCCCTAATATTGCAGACTACAGATAATAGCGATTAAAGATGTTCATAGTTAATTTCGATCTTGCACTTGTTTAACAAAACAAAATGTTTTGTGTAGTTCAGTAACGGTAACCTGATTATAATAAATCCACACCGAGCTGAACGCTGCCCCGTAAAATGTGATCCAAAATCTGGATATGGTAGTGTAGTGGGTAGTGTCCCTGCCTCTGAGCCATGGCTCTGGGTTTGATTTCAATTCCTGAAATTGTTTGGTGGTGTTCCTAGCTCTGAACCAGAAGGTTTGGATTCATGTCCTGCCTGTTGCAAAGGTATGTCACAGCATGTCATAACAGGCTGATGAACAAACACACAGGAGAATAATGTTACAGCTTTATGGGTATTGCCGAGTGGTGCTAGTGTCCTTACCTCAGGGCACAAAGGTCTAGGCGTAAATCCCACAGAAGTATCTCCTAATATATCTGAAAAAAACTGATTAAACTGGTTTTAAAATTGTGACTTGATGGAGAAAGAACAGGGGCCGGTGTTGATTTTCAGCATTTAGGCCCAGGATGACTGAAAGCACAGCCATTCATGTTGATTGGAGTCACATTTCGCAGCAGTAATGGTTTATAAAATCAGAACGATCATGGATAGGGTTTGTAGTCAAGGTTTTTCTCCAGGTTAGGGGCGTCCAAAACTAGAGGACATTGGTGGAAAGTGAGAGAGGGAAGATATTGAAGACGCCTAAGGCACACCTTTTCACACAGAGGGTGGTGTGTGTATGGAATGAGCTGCCAGAGGAACAAGTGGAGGCAGGTACAACTACAGCATGTAAAAGGCATCTGGATGCTGACAGACCTGCTGAGCTTTTCCAGCAATTTCTGTATTTGTTGAAACAAAACATTCATTTCAACACAGGTATCTGTGTTAGCTGTCTGGATACAGAATTTGCTGGCCAACAGAAGACAGCGAGGGGTAGTGGAAGGAAAATATTCTGCCTGGAAGTCAGTGGTGAGTGGTGTTCTACAAGGCTCTGTCCTTGGGCCTCTCTTGTTTGTAATTTTTATTAATGACTTGAATGAGGGGATTGAAGGATTGGTCAGCAAGTTTGCAGACGACACAAAGGTTGGAGGTGTCGTTGACAGTATAGAGGGCTGTTGAAGGCTGCAGCGGGACATTGACAGGATGCAGAGATGGGCTGAGAGATGGCAGATGGATGTGATGCATTTTGGAAGGTCAAATGTGAAAGCTGAGTACAGGATTAAGGATAGGATTCTTGGCAGTGTGGAGAAACAGAGAGATCTTGGTGTGCAGGTGGTTAGATCCCTTAAAATGGCTACCCAAGTGGACAGGGTTGTTAAGAAAGCACATGGTGTTTTGGCTTTCATGAACAGGGGGATTGAGTTTAAGAGTCGTGAGATCTTGTTGCAGCTCTATAAAACTCTGGTTAGAATGCACTTGGAATATTGTGTCCAGTTCTGGTAAACCTATTATAGGAAAGATGTGGATGCTTTGGAGAGGGTTCAGAGGAGGTTTACCAGGATGCTACCTGGACTGGAGGGCTTATCTTATGAAGAGAGATTGACTGAGCTCGGACATTTTTCTTTGGAGAAAAGGAGGAGAAGAGGCGACGTAATTGAGGTATACAAGATAATGAGAGGCATAGATAGAGTCGATAGCCAGAGACTATTTCCCAGGGTAGAAATGACTAACATGAGGGGTCATAGTTTTAAGCTGGTTGGAGGAAAGCATAGAGGGGATGTCAGAGGCGGGTTCTTTACACAGAGATTTGTGAGAGCATGGAATGCGTTGCCAGCACGAGTTGTGGAAGCAAGGTCATTGGGGACATTTAAGAGATTCCTCAACATGCATATGGTCACAGAAATTTGAGGGTGCATACATGAGGATCAATGGTCGGCACAAGATCGTGGGCTGAAGGGCCTGTTCTGTATTGGACTGTTCTATGTTCTATGTTCTATGCATTCTGAATACATTAAACATTATATTTTTAATGACACAGGGGCATATAAACATATCTTCAAATCGACAGAGACCATTTTCTGCGAAGGGTATGGCTCTGTGTATGACAGCAGCAATGATGCACCTACATGGAACAGGGAATGTGATGGAGACATAGTTTGGACAATGTACAAGGAGACCTCACATGGCCCAGTTTGGGAGAGAATGACATTACTGTGTGATTCAGCTCAGAAGGGAGAAAATGTCATCTGCCCGAGAAGAAACGGCCGATTACACTCTCTCTCCTTCATTATTCCACATCACAGTATCGTGTACGAGTTAAAACAAAGCTCTACTGTTATTGTTACCATTCTTATTTTTATAGAATCCCTGCAGTGTGGAAACAAGCCCTTCGGCCCAACAAGTCCATACTGAACCTCCAAAGAGTCACCTTCCCATGCCCTTACAGTTACCACTGACTAGCGTACCTAAAGTAGAAATCGCTGAACACTATGGACTATTTGACCAATCTACTTGAATTATACAGCTTTGGACTGTGGGAGGAAACGGGGGCACCCATCAGAAGCTCACGCAGACAAGGGGAGAAGATGCAAACGCCACGTAGAGAGTCGCCTGAGGCTGGAATTGAACTCATGCGCCTGATGCTGTGAAGGACCAGTGCGAACTACTGAGCCACTGTGCTAACCTGGAACCTCCTGACTGCCTAATGCAAAGGGAATTCAGCCAAATCCAACTCTCCCAGGATAAAATCCCACTGCTAGCAGCTGTGTGAGTAGAATATCTTTAGAAGCAGAATAACATTTTGGGCAATCTCTCAATTTTTCCTTTTGTCATTAGTTACACTATTATTTGGACAAGGTTCTTTCAACATGAAATTGCAGAGATTTTGTTTATTGTGTGTGTGTGTGTGTGTGTGTGTGTGTGTGTATCAGTGTTTTTAGAACGGGAAATATCGATTCTTTATTTGCAATACCCAAACAGTTTGCCATTCATCATTCCATCATAGTTGAAGTAACATTGTTCTGGATCGTAAACGTGTTGTTTTAGCAGATTAAAGAAACTAGCCTGACTTGTTCCTAAAACTGATCCTGACCCAGTCTGAGACCGATATGATCGGCCATATCACAAACCTGGTGACATTTAACATTTGTTGTGAGCAGTGGAGGAGTGGGACGAGAAAAGGAAACAGAGACCCAAAAAGCTGTGGAACGAAAGACGGGTGAGCCTGATGTCAGTGGTGGGTAAGTTGTTGGAGGGGATTCTGAGGGACACGATTTACATACATTTGGGAAGGCAAGGGCTGATCGGGGTAGACAACGTGGCTTTCTGCATGGGAAACCATGTCTCATTAATTTGGTTGAGTTTTATGAAGAGGTGACAAAGATGATTGATGAAGGCAGTTTGGTAGATATTGTCTATATGGATTTCAGCAAGATGTTCATTACATTCTGATTTGGAGACAGGTTAGGAATGTTCGGTCACATGGGATACAGGGGAAGCTAGTCACAATTGGCTGGAAGGAAGAGGGGTATTTTTCAGACTGAAGGCTTGTGAGCAGCACTGTGCTGTAAGAATCAGTACTGAGTTCACTTCATTTCATCATTTATGTAAAGGATTTAGATGTGAATATTGGGGCAATAGTTAGTAAGTTTACAGACGACATCAGAAAGGTGGTGTAGTCGATTATCTCAGAGTACAACGAGACCATAATTAGATGGGACAAAGGGGCAAGGAGTGACAGGTGAAGTTTAATTTAGATAAAGACGTGGTTTTGCAGTTTGGGAAGGTAAATCAGAGCAGAAATTATACACTTAATGGTAAGGGCCTGTTGAGTGTTGTGAAACAAATGGACATAGGGCTGCAGGTACATTGTTCCTTGAAAGTGGAGTCGAATGCAGACAGTGCGGTACAGAACACATTTTACAAATTTGCCTTAATCAGTCAGAGCATTGAATATAGGAGTTGTGCCGGCATGTTGTATCTGTACAGGACGTTAGTGAGGCCACTTTAAGAATACTGCGTACAACTCGGTTGTCTGCAGAAAAGTTTTACACAGATGTCCCAGGACTGGAGGTTTGAGCTTTAGGGAGAGGCTGGTTAGTTTGAGGTGTTTCTCCCTGGAGTATCAGAGGCTGAAGGGTGACATTATCGAGGTTTATAAAATCATCAGTGGCATGGATATACTGAACAGCCATGTTCTGCTCCCCAGGGTAGGGGAGTCCAGAACACGAGAGCATAGGTTGAAGGGGAGTGGGCGAATGATTTAGAAGGGACCTGAAGGTAAATGTTTCACAAAGACAGTGGTGCGTGGACAGAAAGTGCTGTCAGAGGAAGTGGTGAAGTCGGTTACAATCGCACATTTAAAAAGTATCTGAAAGAGCAGGGATATTGGCCAAATTCTGGCAAATGGGACGAGATCAGATTTGATATCTGATCGGAGTGAACAGATTGGACTAACGGCTCTGTTTCTATTCTGCATGAATCTGATTCTATAAGAGGAATGACAAAAAATTCTGAAAGTACCTTTCAAATCAGAATCCTCTTCACTGGAAGTTTATCATGTCTTTATGTTTACATTAATTGAAACTTGCGTTAGTGAAATATTTGACAGAGAACTGAGTCATGGATAATGGGACGCAGACAGGACATTGGGGCTGAGACCACAACCTGATCAGCCACAATCTTAGTGCCTGGTCGAGAAGGTTCAACGTATCTAATGACTCACTCCTGTCCCTCAGTCCCATGTTCCTGTGTTCCATTCAGGCCATTAAACCTGTTAGGCAGGAGCATTTAGAGGCTACTTACTTCTATAACCTGGTGCACAGAAACAGAGGAGATCATTCGGCCCTTCAAGACTGTCCCACACGCTTTGAGGTGATTTGAGAAATGCAATTGGAAAACCCAGGCACGGGTATGAAAGAGGCCCCTCATCTCTCTTCACAGAGCTTCCCCTCTTTGAAACTTGTGCTTCATTTTTTGGTCATGTTATAGACCCAGATTCATTGAAAACAGCCCCCATACCTCACCCAGCGATGGCTCACAAAATCCTCTGGTCTCCCTGACTGCAACATTCAATAACAGAACATTCATGAAAATAACACCGACTAACTTTCCAATAACAGAATGGGAGAACATCAGAAACAGGGGCATGTCGTTCTCTCCCCAAACCTGCCTTGCCCTTCACTAAGATCATGGCTGATCTGCTCTTGGCCTCAAATCCTCTTTCATACCCAATTCATCATCGCCCTCAACTCTCTGACAGGTCAATATCCATCTAAAATACTTCAAATACCTTCAGTCATTTGGGTCCCCGAACTCTCTTGAGAAGAGAAATCCTGACATTCAATCCTACCTGTTTGAAGAAAAGCCTTGCTGCTCCTATACCATGGCCGATTGATATGAACAAAAGAGGTTGACACAAGGGGTCAGGTAAAAATGACTGGCCCCGATATCAAGGCAGTGGTTTCCTTCTGTTGACATCAAGGAGCTTAACAAAACTGGACTTAATGGGAATCAGAGAAAACTCTCCAGTGTTTGGAGTCAAACATGGCACAAAGGAAGATGTTCATCATCTCAGTCCTGCATCAACTCTGTGGGAGATCCTCAGGGTAGCTTCCTCTTCACAAACATCTTCAGCTGCTGCATTAATGTCTCCCCACCCTCACCTTCCCCACCATAAGATCAGAAGTGGGGATGGTCACTGAGGATTCCACAATGTCCAGAATAATTTGACGCCCCCGTCAGCTCCTGAACTGGACTGTGTCCATGTGCAGCAAGACATTGAGGCTTGTGCTTTTAAAGAGTCCGTAACATTCATATAAAGGACTGTCTGACACTGAACATTGCCACAGTAAAATAAGAGATCATTCGTCACCTCACGCTGGTTTCACAGGAATATGAGGAAGTCATTCAGCACATTGACACTATTGGAGAAGAACAGGCACAGCCCATTCAGTGTCTCCAGCCTATTACTCAGGAAGAGAAGGAGACTAGTGTGATGGACCACACCAGAGAAATTCGAACATATTTGAAGGTGATAGTCTAGACTCTAATGTTTTCTTATTTTAAAGAAAATGTAAAGTGTCTGTTCCAGATGCCATGTGACTGGTCAAACTACTTGGTGTGAAGCAAAACAACATTTACTTAAACACGAAAGATGAAATGAAGCCAAAGAAAGAAGAATTTAGAATAACGTAATTATATTGGACGAGTTAACAGAATAATAGATCTAGGAACTAATAGAAAAACGCAGAGATCCTAATCTGTGAGAGCTGGCCACACCCATTCAGGCTGCATTAAAATAAACACAAGGCCCCACTAGTTGTTTACTCAAGTGGTCTTAACTAGCCAGCTTTGGAATGGTCATTCAATCTCTCTCTTAAAAGAAACCAGAACAAAATAACCTCTTAAAGCTACAGCATCATCACACTAGTCAGCACATAGAGCTGTCAAACAGGAACCAGTGGTAACCCAATGAGGCCCTTGGCCCTGTCCAGTCGGACGAGGAAGAAGCCAGTCAGTCCCTTGAGTCACTTATACAGGAACAGTAGGAGGCCATTCCCACCTCAATGCACTTACACGGGGGCAGAATGAGGTAATTGATGCTGATTCCTGATGAATAGCTTATGCTCGAAATGTCGATTCTCCTGCTGTGTTTTTCCAGCAATCGAGGCTCTACTCTGATCTCCAGCATGGGCAGTCCTCACTGTCTCCTAACTGATGCTCTAACATGATGAACAAGTGGAGCAGAGGCTGCATAGACAGACTGCTCCACGTTGTTCCTCCTGGCTCCGTTGCTCATGATACACACGTGGGACTTTAACGTGGTTTTCTAGTGGTGAGGAGGGAAGCCATATGTCTTGTGTGAAGTCTCAAGAAGGCACCTTCCATCTCTGAGAAGACAGCCTGGTGTTCTCTATGTAGGGTGGAAGCTGGTGGGAATGGCTACCTGTTTCAGATGGAGGTATTGTGGCTGCTGTTGGGGATTGTGAGCAACATGACATTCAGTACAGGGTTCACACGCCGACTGCACAATAACGTGGAGAGAGTTAATTTAGGCAAATAAACTATTAGGAAAGTCACGTTAGACTGATGAATGGACTCTCTAAGTTCAAATAATGCTGATCTTGTTCATGTTGATCTTGTCGAGTGCACGTCCTGTTCAGTTTAACCTGTATGCCTTACTCTGTCCAAGTCTATTTCCACCCTATGATCTGTCTGGCCATGCTTTCTATGATCTGCCTCCACTGCTCATAAACAAAGTGTTTCCCTGTACTGAGGCACACGTGACAATAAATCAAACCAATCAATCCTGGGTACAGTATGGAATTTCTCACCCTATCAATGTCTCTTTTGGGAATAAGTGATCGCTGCCACTCCTCGTGTTTCAGCGTCACAATTTCTTCGTCTCTCACAGCTCTACAGATTAAACACTCAGCTTATTCACTCTATCCTCATGTTACCATCACCGGTGTCTGTGGTAAGGAGATCATTCATTACAAAGGAGATCAACTCTGTAGAGAGTGCCCCAAATGCTCTCAGCAAGGCTCTACAACAGCAGGAAGATGGCTTTACTCATGTACTCGAATCATCTTACAATGAAGGACAGCATACCATTGATTGCTCCCATTACGTACACAGGGTTTGATTCGGAGCAGTCAGCATAGACTTGTGAGTGGGATATCATGCTTCCCAAATTTCTTAGAGTCCTTTGATGAAGTTACCAGGCTGTTTGATGAGGGCAGAGTGATAGACGTAGTCTCTATGGATTTGAGTAAGGCCTTTGATAAGGTTCCACATAGCAGGCTGCTCAGGAAGGTTACATCACGGAGAAAGCGGGGGGAACTGGCCAATTGGATACACAGTTGGCTTGATGGTTGGAAGCAGAGGTTTTAGTGGAAGGATGTTTGTCAGACTGGAGGCTGGGCCAATGCTGTTTGTTATCTATGATTTTGGTTGAGAATGTACAAGGCATGATTAGTAAGTTTGTGGATGACACTAAAGTAATTGGGACCATGATCAGTGAGGAAGTTTATCAGAAATTGCAGCAGGACCTTAATCAGGTGGGAAAGGGGCCGAGAAATGGAATTTAATATAGAAGCATGAGGTCTTGCATTTTGGAAACTCATATCAATGTAGGAGTTTCATGGTGAATGGGACGGTCTTAAGGGGTGCAGTGGGCAGAGGGACCTTGGTGTTCAGGTGCACGGCTTTCTAAGAGTGGAGTCACAGGTAGACAGGGCAGTGAAGAAGGCTTTTGGCACATTGGCCTTCATCAGGCAGGATATTGAGGTATAGAAGTTGGGACATTATGTTGCAGTTACACAGGACTTTGGTAAGGCCGCACTTGGAGTATTGTGTTCAGCTTTGTCACCTTGTTATGGGGAGGATGTTATTAAATTATAAAGAGTGCAAAAGAAATTTACAAGGACATTGCCAGAATCCAATGATCTGAGTGACAGGGAGAGGTTGGACAAGCTCGGACATTTTCTTTAGCGTGTAGCAGACTGAGGGAGTCATTATAGAGCTATATAAAATCATGAGGTGTATGGATAGTGTTAATGCTCTCAGTCTTTTTCCCCGGTGTAGAGAATCGACAACGAGAGAGGATCAGTTTAAGGTTAAAGGAGATGGAATAAAAGGGAACCTGAGGGGCCACTTCTTTACACTGGTACGTGCATGAGCTGCCAGCAGTTATGGTTGAAGGTGGTACATTAACAACATTTCAAAAGCATTTGGATACATATGTGGATAGGAAAGCATTAGGTGGATATGGGCCAACTGCAGGGAAATGGGGTTAGTGTGAATGGACATTTACAAGGTGTTTCGAACGCTTCTGTTAATTAAAACCAAACACCCAGAAAAGCTCGCCTCACCTTGTAATCTGTTAACGTATGAGTGACACAGATCTCCTACATTCCACTATTTAAACAAAAATTAACAAGTTAGTTTCTTAACTTTAATAGTGAAAACTAAACAACAACTATTCACAAATACAAGCCCCTCTTTTCTTAGCTACTTACTATCTGACTCCAACTCTGTAAAAATATGCTGTTCCAACAACCCACATATTAAACATTACAATCTCAAGACCACACAGTCTCTATCTTCCCCGCTGTCTTCACTCTTTCAGCTGCTGATCTCCCTGGGTTATTTTCTTATTGCAAATAGGTTTGCATGAACATGTGTCTTTAATAGAGAGTGTTTGAGATGGCCAGTTGGCACTCCTGCTCTACAGCAGTTGCTCTGTTGTTGGATGGCAGTAGCTCTCTCTCCAGTGTTAAAAATCCTGGGTTTATACACTCCCTATGATATAATAATTCTCATAATTTGATTGCTGTCCAGGTATTCAAATTCTGTTGGCATCTGATATCCTGAGCGTTATTTATATTCTTTGTTTACGTTTGAATGGCTGTCAAAACAGCAACCAAAACTCAGGAATCCATTTCTCAGCAAATGGTGACATGTGGAACAGCGTGACCTTCAGCTGGCATCTGTGACTTTAATTTCTATTCAGCAAAACTCGATCTGTCTTAAAGTGTCCATACATGTTTTTGGCTTCATAACATCTCCCTGCTTCAGAAAATAAAATGAACCAGCAGAATGAAAAGATGGCTACATTTCTTCTCCGCTAATTCTTCATCCCAATTTCATGAAATACAAAAGTATTAATCTCAGTTATATCATTCATATTAATTCTGCACACCAATACAACACTGGAATAAGTCAAATCTTATCTACACTTTTTCCTTTATATCCGCGGAAACACATCTGCTATCACATTATAGGAGCCACAGCATGTACATTTTGTGAGTTAGAAGTCGGTAAGGTAAGACTCCAATTAAATAGTCTCATATTCTGGTCTTTAAATATTTCAAAAAATGCGAGAGATTTGTCGTTGTCCACAACCATCTCCGACAATTTGTTTGTCATATACACATTAAAATATTGTCAGGCCAGTGTGGAACTTAATCATTCTTGTTCAATAATGGAGATTTTGTATTTTTTTCTCTGGTGGATATTGAGTTTTTTCGACAAGTAGCCAATTAGCCATTCAATCCATCATCCTCTTCCTGTAAAAATACATCTCCGACCACTATATCCCGAGCATCAAACACAATTTTCAAAGGGTTTCAAAATATTTGGTGTCGCTAAAACTGGTGCGGTGATTAATCCTGCTTTAACATCGTCAAATGCCTCCTGGCATTGTTCTGTCCACCACAATTCTGTGTTCATCTTTAGTAAATCCATCAGTGGTGTCAATACGCTGCTGACGTTTGGAACACACTTCCGATAGAATCCACTCAGTTCCAAAAATTGAAGCACCTCTTTCTTCGAGGATGGTTGTGGAAATTCCTCAAAGCCCTTCGTTTTTATGTTCCATGGGGTCAACATTCCATGTCCAATGTAATGTCCCAAGAACGTCACCTCTGCCTTCGCGAATTCTGTTTTCTTTAAGTTTATTACCAAGTTTGCTTATTGTAATCTTTCAACATGCTCTGTCAACTGTAACATGTGAGCTTTCAATCACTTGCTAAAGATCACTACATCATACAGATAAGCTGCACAATTTGTACATATGGCCACACCTCTGTTCTTGAGTCTTAATTGTGGCTGGTGCATTATTCATCCATATGAAATACTCGATAAAGTTTTTTGTCATCTCCGGTATCTTTACGAGATAGTGTAACTGACACCACATTTTTTTTTAATTTGAAAGGGGCCACTGAACCTGGCTTTGAAGGGATTTCCTACCACTGGTAGCAATACTAATACGTCATCCCCACGGGAAATCGTCAAAGTTTCAGAGATTTTCATCTGCCACCTGCATCACTCTAAACTGTGCCCTCTTCAGGTGCTGTTTAGCTAAATCACCTTCTCCGTCCAATCTCTCCCTCAACTCATACATAATCCAAGTGTGAGATATCCAACTTTGGTCCTGTAAATTTATACTTAATTAATTTCAAAGGATCTCTCACTTCATGTACGAATATTAACTCAAAGGAAGTAATGTGAGTAGATTTATTTGGGGCATCTCTAATGGCAAACAATTTAATGGGGCACCGTTATCCCAACCATTCGGGTAATCCTGACAGTACGCTGTTAACATGGTCCGCAGTGTCTGATGCTAACTTTCCAAGGCTCCCTGGGACTCAGGACGGGACGCCCTTGGTTTGAAGTGCTCTATGCCGAAGCTATCCATGACTTCCTTAAACAGCTGAGCGGTAAAATGAGACCCTTGGTCTGACTGAATCTCTCTGGGCAGTCCACAGCGAGTAAAGAAAGCTACCAACTCCTCCACCTCCCTTTTTGCCTTGACACTCCAATAATGGAATTGCCTCTGGAAATCTGGTAGACACATCCATTATGGTCAGCAAATATTGGTTTCCACTTTTACTTTAGAAAGGGGAGCTACACAATTAATCATCACCCACGTGCAAGGTTCTTCGAATGCAGGAATTGGCAACAAAGGTGCTGGGTTTATTACTGCCTGTTACTTACCTACCATTTCGTCACGTACAGCAAAAATTAACAGCGTCCTTGTGCATCCAGGCTACTACAAATGCTTCGGCATCTTAGTTTGAATCTTCTGTACACCGAAGTGACCGCCTGCAGTTAGTTTATGAGCTATCCGTAACACTGTACGTTACTGCTAACACATTCTGGTGTACTTCGGCCCATTTCCCTTCTGCAGTAACCTATCGGGGTCTCCATTTTAATTTTAGGATTCTATCTTTAAGTTAATAACGTTCAACAATATATTCTGATTCCTTTTCTGTGTGTGTGCATGTGTATGTGTGTGTGAATGTGTGAGTATATATCTGTTGTAAGTCCATTAGCCTTTCGGGACTAAACCCCTCTGCCTGATCCTCTGCCTGTTCAGGTTTATCCTGCACCATTACATCAAACAGGGGGTCAGTTCACTGAGCATCAACCCATTTGGCTTTTTTGTTCGTTTTTCCTTCCTGCTGTAACTTATGACAGTGGGATCTTGTTACTACACAGTTTGGAAAAAATCCTGGGTAATTTTCTTTTAACTCACCAATTCCCTAGTCTTCCTTTGGCTTCTCCACCACAAGGGGTGCCACTCCCACCTCGCCTCCTGCTAAATTGTTCCCAAGAACAAACTGTATTCCTGGAACTGACACTCTGTTACTGACTCTCACTGTTACTTCCCTTATCTTGATTTGGCACTCCATCCTGATGTTACACAAGGGAATGCTTAATTTCTGTCCCCATTCAACAAGTTATCATGCTCTTGATTAACATGCCCGAAGGAGTGAAAAAAACTTTCATCTCTTCCTATTAGAGGGTGAGAGAAAGTGAGGGCGGCAGATGCTGGAGATGAGAGTTGAAAAGTGTAGGACTGGAAAAGCACAGCACGTCGGCAAATTCCGAGGGGCAGGAGCGTTGACGTTTCAGGCATAAATCCTTCATCAGGAAAGTGGGTCGTAAGGGAGGGGGAAGGATGTTGAGAAATAAATGGGAGGGTGGGGGTGGAACTGGGTAAAAAGGAGCTTGAAGGACGATTGGTAGATGCAGATGGGGTGTGATGGTGATAGGTCGGACAGGAGGGTGATAGGACACCTATCATTGGTAGGACAGCTGTAACCGTCAAACTGTACAGCATCAACGTTGACTTCACCAAATTCCAAATCTCTCCTCCACCAACCTCTCCCAGATCCAACCGTTCAACTTAGCACTGCCCTCTTGAACTGCCCTAACTAGACATCTTCCTTTCCAACTATCTACTACACCCTACCCTCCGACATATCACTATCACTCCCTCTTACATTTTCTTATTGCCTTCCCAGTGACCCTTCCTCCAGCTCAGCTACTCCCCTCGTATTTATCTTTCATCCCCCTTGTTCCCCCGCCATGTCCCTGATGATGGGTTTCTGGTTGATTTTCGATTGTCCTGCTGTTTGGATGCTGCCTGATCTGTTGTGCTTTTCCAGCGCCTCACTTCTCAACTATTATAGACTGAGCAGATCCCGTATCTCACAAAATTATAACTTCTTGTTCTTCTCCCCCTGTTCTTTCTGAGTAAACTTTATCTACAGAGGTGAATTCTTTAGAGAGATCAGGCACTGCCTCCATACCCAGCCCTTGCCTAGGCTGTGCAATTTCCTGCAGCTCCTCGGCTCCACTTGGGGTCTCCTTTACCAGTTTCACTAGTGCCACTGGGCTTAGCCTCTTCTAACGCATCTTTCCCCAAAGTGTTTTCCTTTAACGCCCAGCCCGGTGTGTCCCAGCTTACTGCAGTGAAAAAAACTTTTTCCTTGTGCCCTTCTTAAACCACCAACACTGTAATTTTATGTGTTCCACTCCCTTATATTGAGAGCACCTGAGGCCTTTAACCACCTTTCAACCCCCTTGGGCTTCTGTTTTCACCTGTGGTAATTTATTGTGAGCTACTGTTCGCTTTGTAATGTGTGATCGTCCCTTCTCCCAATTTCTATCCCTCACAGGATGAAATTCCTGCCAGAAGCTAAATTTCATCACATTCCACAATGCATATTTACCTGCCATTTCTGCCGCACTTCTCACTTTTTGAACTTTCTATTCATTCACGTGAATTCTTACTACCTCTGGAAGTGAGTCTTTTAACTTCTCCAGCAGATTAATCTCCCTTCAAGACTCACAGGTCTTATCCATTTTTAAGGCCAGCACTCACCTGTCAAAATGACTGTGGTTAATTCTTTCAAACTCAATATAAGTCTGACCTGGTTCCGTCTCTATTTTTCTGAACTTCTGTCTATATGCTTCTAGTACCAATTCATAACCAATCAAAATAACCAATTTAACATCTTGATAATCTCTTGATCCCTCATCTGACAGCGCTGCACGTACCTCACCAGCTGTGCCCACCAGCTTAGTCTGAACTAGCATTACCCAAGTTCACTGGACACGTCATCTGTCTAGCCATTTTTTAAAATGAAATAAAAAAGGTTTGACATTTTACTCATCGAAATATGGCAAGTTACTAACCTAGTTGTATACATCCCTACGTTCTCCCTTCATCTCCATCCTATTAAGTTTTTTTTGTCTAATTCCCAACTTCTGAATTTCAAATCCCCTCTCTCGTTCTTTTTCCTCTCTTTCTCTTTCGTCTCTCTCTGTTTCCGTCCCTTTATTTATCTTCTATCTCCAGTTGCCACATTTGCAATTTAAGGTTTTTATAATACTACTGCAGTTGCCTATTTCTCTGATACATCAAAGTGCTTAACCAACTCCATTACAATTTCAGCTTCCCTTTTCTCCCTGGTTAAAACCAATTCAAACCCATTTGCTAATTCTAAAAAATGTCCTCCTTCTGTCTTTCTAAACTTCCTTGGAAAATTTGGTAACCTCTTTAGTAATGTTAAAAGCCATTTCCCTCACCTTTAATTTAACCAACCATAAGTAAAAAAACTAAACAAAGTTTTCCCACTGGTTTTATTTGAAGATCAAAGTCACTAATTGCAATGAGTTGGAATTTGCTGGGACCTGTTGTATCTCAAATCTGTTCAAGTCTATCCTAGTGCCACACAGCAAGGCTCCAAACTGTTATGACATCAATGTCGAACCCCTTTGTTAATTAAAACCACACACCCAGAAAAGCTCACCTCACATCATCATCTGTCAAAACGTGAGCGACAGAGAACTCCTAAATTCCACTAATAAACAAAAAGTAACAATTTAAATGTGTGCAAGTTAGCTCACTGAGATTGAAGGTATGTTTTCAGAAGTTTCGTCACTATGACTAGGTGACATCATCAGTGAGAGTATCTGCTGAAGTGCTTGTGGGATGTCCCGCCTCTCTATTTATAGGTCTTGGTTTCTTAAAGTGGGTGATGTCATTTCCTGTTATTTTAACAAGAGAATATATACAGGATCTAAATTGATGCTTTTATTGATGGACTTCTGTTTAGAATTGCGTTCGTCTAAGAAGGTTCTTGCGTGTCTTAGCATTTGTGTGTGTTCTTTGTCCCAGTCACAATGGTTCCCTTCTTTGTCTGTATGCATGGAACATAGTGATAGTGCGCCATGTCTTTTGGTGGATAGTTGGTGTTCATGTATCCTTGTCACACGATAACAGGACAGTTTCAATGGTGGAAAAGTGATTTTATATACACTGTTTAATCAATGTGTCTGTGCAGATAAGTAGCATTTTTCACATGTGCACAACATATTGTAAATGAACAACAGAGACACAGTTAACGAAAAATGATGCATATGATGTATAAAATTTATAAAACATTAAAACATTTGATCCTCTCAACGTTCTCTCTTTTCTGGGATTCCCAACTCTAATCTCTCATTCTTACCAGGATGTGTGTTCCAAATTCTTGATTCTAGTGTCCCAACTTTTTTTGGTTAATCCCCTTTCTACCGGGACTTCAATATTTTGGCCTGCTGGGTTCTTTCCAAAGCTAGTGTCTGTCATATTATTGGAGATAAATATTCTGGCATCAGACTCAGCATTTAAACATATTACTCTGTTGTACATGCACTGTACAAAGGACCACAGCACATCGGCATTGCCAAAACATTGCGGGAAGTACATCTACTTTTTCATAACATAGTTTTCTCATTTTCCACATCTCCATATCTATATCCTCTCTCTCGTTCTCCCTTTGTATCTAGTTAAGAAATCCACCAATTATTCTTCGTGTCCCATCTCCCAAAACTCCTTCTTTCAGTTAATATCTAACGCTCTCTTCAAGCAATGTAACTACAAAGACATGCGGGAGGATCTGGCCAGAGTTAATTGGAAGGGGAGCTGAGCAGGAAAGACCATGGAGCAGCAATGGGAAGAGGGTCTGTGGATAATTCGGAAGATAATAACCAGAAATACAACCCCAAGAACATGAAACATACTCAAGGGAGAACAAGGCAGCCATGAGTGATAAGGCATCAAACCAAAAGAGGAAACATGTGGTGAAGATGATTGGGAATCCAGAGAATTCATTGGCTCTGCAATTACATAACGCTGGCTCACTGACACTGCAGAGCTCTTAATCATGGTCAGGGAGAGAAACAGAGGAAAAACATTTTGAACATTTGAATTAAGATCAGTTAAATGCTTTTGCGGAATGTATCAAATTGGAAGTATGACCCGGGGAGACAGACCCTCGGCAGAATGAGAGTTTGAAAATGGAAGTATTTCCACATCAGAAACCAGATTAGTCACTGAGTACAGGCCTGATTGGTGAATGGGTTTCAGTGAGAATTGGGGAACAGACAGCAGAATTGCATTATAGATATTGCAGCTCGAAACTGCGTATTCATGTAGTGCTGTAGACCACAGCAGCAGGAGAAGCAGACCTGCATTAAACCACAACCTGTCACTTTTTGCCAGGGTAACACCTCAGTCTGTCATTGCCATCAACACCATCTATGGCTCAGTGACGAGTGTGGGTGAAGATGTCAGAGTCAGAACCACGTGAAATTTAACCGGATGCTAACTCATTAACGCTACCAGACTTGACCAACAGATCTGATCGAAGCACTGCAGTCCTGTCACATTCAGTCATAAATGATGATGGACGATTAAACAAATGACTGGAGGAGAAGGCTCCACAAACATTCCCATCCTAAATAATCGAACAGACCTGCACATCAGTGTAAAAGAGAAGGATGTTTTATCTGCACCATCTTCTGCCAGAAGTATTGAGTCGATGATACACCTCACCCTCATCATGATGCCCACAAAATCACAGATGTCAGTCTTCAACCAATTTGATTCACTGCCCGTGACATGAAGAAACGGCTGAACACAGTAGATTCGGAAAAGGCAATGGGCCCTGACCCCATTCCTGTAATAGGACTGAAGACTTGTGCTGCACAACAACCCATGTCCCTGGGGAAGCTGTTTAATTCCAGCTCCAACTCTGACATCTCCCTGGCAATGTGGAAAATTACTCCCCTATGTCCCGTCCCCGAGGACGGGAATAATTACATTCTGACCAATTACCACCTCCTCTGTCCCATCACGACAGTCACATTGGTGGGAGTTCTTTTTGACAGAGCTGTCGAGTAGCACAGAAATAACCTGCTCAGTGTGGCTTTTGACAGGTCCCCATGTGGAGGTGGTGCTGTTGTGGAAATGTTACAGGATTACTAATCCAGACCAGGCTAATGATCTGGCAGCGGGTGGAAGTTAAAGGCAATTAATAAAATATCGAGATCTAAAATCTGGGGTCAGTAACAGTGACCTTGAAGCCAATACCGATTGTAAACAGCATTTCCTTCTCCAATGTACGTTTAGGAAGTGAATCTCCCATGATTTCCTGGGCTGGCCTAAAAGTGACTCTAAAGACCCTGACCTATGATAAACATTTCAATGGTCTCTGAAATTGCCAAACAAGGGCACTCATTTATATCAAACTACTCCGAGGTCTGAAAGGATGAAACAGGACAGAACACCCGGCCTCAGCATCAATGTCGGAAAAGGGAATGGGAACACAGTTCTGTCGACCCTGCAGAGACTTCCTTCCTTACACCTGAGAGCTTGTGACAATATTGACAGAGCTTTCCCACAGACTGCACAGAAACATCGGGAAAGGAGTAAGTCATGCAACACATTGAGCCTCCCCCATTCTAGTTCATGGAAAAAATCTCCTCACTGTACTTACCCCACACGATATACATATCCGTTAATGTGAGTAACCTTGGGAAGCTATAAAATAGGCGGTGCAATAGTACATTTTGTCCATCGAGTTTGCTAACCAATTCAAGGTAATGATGGTTAGCCTTTCATTTCCATACCGTACTCCTGCTCTCCCACCATCCCTTTACTGTCTCTACATCCTTATTTATTATCAGTGTCTTGGTTTCCAGGTGCTAGCGAATTCTCAGGTTCACTGGTCTGTGAGTGAAGCCAGTTATTCTCATCTCAAAGCCGAGTGACCTTCCTGTACCTAGTACTGTGGCCCCTTATTTTAGATGTCCCAGCCAGGGGAATTAACATCCCTGCTTCCAATCCGTCTCACCCTTTCAGTGTTTTGCTATTTCACTGAGATTGTCACTCATTTTCCTAAACCCCATGGAACACTGGCCCAGTCTCCCAAACTCTGCTCCCACCACAAGCCAGTCATCCCAGAGATCAGTCTGGTCATCCTTCACTGCTCTCTCTCAATGTCAGGATTGTCCTTTATTAGGTAACGAGACCAAAACTGCCCACAATACTGCAAAATGTTTGAGATGATGTCTCACCAAGGCCCTGTACAGCTGCAGTAAGACACGTTTGCTCCTGGACTCACTTCCCCCTGAAACGAAGATCCACACACTATTTATCTTCCTCACTGCTTTCTGTTTCTGCAATATTACTTTCAGTGACTGGTGTACAAGGAGATGCAGATCCTTTTCAGTGTTATAGCTTCCCACTTGGTGGTTGTATATACACTGGTCAGCGTGCCAATGCCATGCCCAGTATTAACTTCTGGTTACAGAACTCACTGCGCTGCAGGAAGCTCAGATGATTTTGCAGAAGGAAACAACAAAAAGGAGCATACGTCCCTTTGTAGATCAACATGTTTCCACCAATCACTTCCAAATGGTAGGCTGACATTTTATCGTTTCCACCAAAGGGCACACCGACACCTCTATCCACATTGTTCTCCATCTGTCACGTATTTACCCATTCACTCCACTTGTCTTAGTCTTCTCGGTGCCTTTTTATATCCTCCTTACCCACTCACAATCCCACATCCGTTAGTGCTGTCAGCAGGCTGGGATATATTGTATCTGATTCCAGCAACCAAATGTTTAAAGGGCATTGTGAACAGCTGGGCCCCAAGCACCGATCCCTGCGACACCTCAGCAACCGTCCTCTGTTAATTTCTATTTATGTATTTCGTCAATCTAGGAGTCACTGGCTGGGCCAGCATTTATTGCCTTGTTGCCTTGAGAAGGTGTTGGCGAGCTGCCTTTTTGAGCGCTGTGGTTGACCTCCACTGCCATTAGGAAGGGAAGCCCAGGATTCTGACCCAGTGACTGTGAAGGAGCAGTGATATATTTCCAAGTCAGGATGGTGAATAGCTTGGAGGGGAACCTGAAGATGATGATATTACCATACATCTGTAGCCCTTGTCCTTCTAGATAGACATGGGAGTTGGGAAGTTGGTCTCTGAGGATCTTTGGTGAATCATTTCATTGCAGCATGTAGACAGTAAAACACTGCTGCTGCTGCTGAGCGTTGATGGTGGAGCATTGTGGGTGAAGGGACAGTCAAACTGGCTGCTTTGTCCTGGATGGTATAAAGCTTCTTGAGTGTTGTTGGGGCTGCACTCATCCAGGCAAATTGGGAGTCTCCTATAACACCTCTGACTTATGCATTGTAGACGATGGACAGACTTTTGGAAGTCAGGATGTGAGTTACTCGCCGCAGTATTCCTAGCTTCGGACCTGCTCTTGTTGTTACTAAGTTTATGTGGCGAGACCAGTGAGTTTCTGAGCAATGCTGACCTACCAAGACTTTGATCCTAGGGGATTCATTGAGAGTAACACCATTGAATGCCAAGGGGCAGGTTAGATTGTATTTTATTGGTGATGGTCACGGTCTGGCATTTGTGTGGTCTGAATATTACTTGCCACTTGCTAGCCCGGATACTGTCCAGATCTTGTCGCATTTGAACATGGACTGTTTCAGTATCTGAGGAGCCACAAATGTTGCAGAATATTGGACAGTCATTAGCGAACATCCCCAATTCTGACCTTAAAATGGAGGGAAGGTCATTGATGAAGTAGCCCTAAAGAAGTTTACGGCCACTGCCCGAGGGACTCCGACAGAGTTGGAGCTGAGTTGACTGACCTTCATCAACCATGACCATCTTCCTACGTGTCAGGTATGATTCTAACCAAGCAGGGAGTTTGCCCCTGATACCCATTGATTCCAGTGTTGCTAACGCCCCTTCATGCCACACTTGGTCGAAGGTAGCCTCGTTGTAAAGGACTGTCACTCTCACCCCACATCTGGAATTCAGCTCTTTTGTCCATGTTTGAACCACGGTAATGAGGTCAGGAGCTGAGTGGCCCTGGTGGAGCCCTAACTGGGCATCGTTTACCAGGGTATTGCTGAGCAGGTGCTGCTTTAAAACACTGAGACCTTCCACCACTTTACTGATGATCGAGAGTAGACTGAGAGATTGGGAATACCATCATCTTTAGGTTCACCTCCAAGCCATTCACCATCCTGACTTGGAAATATATTTGCTTTTTATAAATAAGAGATACTTAGGGTAATTTTCCACATAATCGGGGAAACCATTGTTGTAACTGTATTGAAACAGTTTGGCTAGAGGAGTGGCAACTTATGGAGCACAAGTTTTCAGTACTATTGCTATAATGTTGTCAGAGTATGGACTCTTTGGAGCATCCAGTATCTCCAACCGTTTCTGGATATCATGTGGACTGAATCGAATTGGTTGATGACTGGTGACTGAATCGCTGAGGACCACTGGAGGGGGCCGAGATAGATCATCCACTCAGCACATCTGACTGAAGATTGTTGCGAATGCATCAGCCTTATCTTACATACTAAAGTGCTGGGGTTCTCCATCATGGAGGAAGGGGTTATTTGTGGAATCTCTTCCTCCAGTGAATTGTTTAATTGTCCCCAACATTTCTCGACTAGATGTAGAAGGACTGCAGAGCTTAGATCTGATCCTTTGATTGTAGGATCACTTAGCTCGGTCTATCACTGACTGCTTATGCTGTTTGGCAACACGTTGTCTTGTTTGGTGGCATCAACAGGCTGACACCTCATTTGCAGGTGCCCAGTGCTGCTCCTGCCATTCTGCCCACTCCATTGAACCAAGGCAGATCCTCTGGATTTATAGTAATTGTTGTGAGGGGGATATGCCAGGCCATGAGGTTATTTGGGTGTACAATTCTGCTCCTATACATGAACCATAGCACCTTATGGACACCCAGACTTGAGCTGCTAGATCTGTTCGAAGTCTGTCCTATTTAGCACCGTGATATTACCACCCAAATTGGTGGAGGCTATTCTCAATGTGCAAGTGTGACTTTGTCTCCATAATGACTATGCGGTGGCCACTCTTACCAATACTGTCATGGACAGATACTTCTGCAACTGACAGATTAGTAAGGCTGTGGTCAATATGTATTTTCCTCTTGTTGGTTCCTTCACCATCAGCCGCAGTACCAGTCTAGCAGTTATATCCTTTAGGACCTGGCCAGCTCGATCAATAATACTGGAGCTCAGATACTATTGGAGGTGGACATTGAAATCCTCCAGCCAGAGTACATATTGCGTCCGTGCTACCATTATTGCATCCTGCAAGTGTTGATCAACATGGAGGAGTATTGATTCATCAGTTGAAAGAGGCTGGTACATGGTTATCAGCAGGAGGTTTCCGTTCCCATGTGTAAACTAACGCCATGAGACTTCATGGGATACAGAGTCAAGAGCAATTCCCTTCCACCTGTATCCCAATGTGCCGGCACTACTGCTGTGTCCGTCCTGCTGATGAGACAGGAGATATCCGGGGAAGGTGATGGGGAATCTGGGACATAGGCTGAAATGGATCATCTACTCAGTACTTCTGACTGAAGATTGTTGCGAATAAATCAGCTTTATCTTATACACTGATTTGATGGGCTCCTCCATTATGGAGGAAGGGGTTATTTGTGGAATCTCTTCCTCCAGTGAATTGTTTAATTGTCGCCAAAGTTTCTTGACTAGATGTGGAATGACTTATACCTTACAGAATCATACCTTACAGACAATGTCAGGCTGTTGCTTGACGAGTCTGTTTATTTCTATTCACTGTTTCCAGCCAGCTGTCCCATTCTAAAAACATGTCCATATATTAGTCCCAATCCACTCAGATTTGATTTTGCAAACTGGGTTTAGAGCTTTACCAAAACTTTTCTAAAAATCAAAATGTACTACATACATTGCTTCTCTTTCATTTGTCTCCCAGTCTGTTTCTCAAACATAATTCCCATTTCATAAATCTATGTTAGTGTTGTCTGTGACCATTACTTTCAACCCCAATAATTTCTCCTAAACCATTTTCTTAAAATGTTCTATGTTCCATGTACTCTATCATTTTCACACACCAGACTCGGTTTTCCTTGTATTGTTTGAAAGTTCTGTGAAGACAGAACTGAAGTAGTGGCTTCATAGTTCTGCCATTTCCCTGTTCCCCATTCTCCATTCTCTGGTTTCAAACTGCAAGGAAGCTGCCCTTGTTTACTCATATGTTTTACATTGACATGATTTATCACGTTATTACAGTTCACTCTGATAATCCTTGTGAATATACTCTTCAGAAACCCATCAATTCCTGCCTTAAACTGCTCAATAATTGACCTTCCACACCATACACACACAGGAGCATAGCCTCTGTGCCAACAGAAGTACAGCACAATCTATATTAGTCTCACTTTCCTACAGCAGGCCCATAGCCTGGAATGTTATGACAATTCCAAGTGCTTGTCCAAGTACTTCTTAATGATTGTAAGGTTACCCGTGATAATTCCCCTCTCAGGAAGTAATCCCAGAACACAACACTCTCCAGGTGAAAAAAAGTTTAAATCGTCTCTGAACCTCAAACTATTCACTTTAAAAGTGTGCTCCTTTGTTCTTAACCCTCTGACTAAAAGGAACAGCTGCTGTCTATCCACCTTGTCCATGTCCCTTATAATCTTATCCCTCTGAATCACGGACGCCTCAGCTTTCTCTGCTCCAAAGTAAACAACCCGAGCTAATCCAGCCTCTCTCTACAGCTGATATGCTCCATCCCAGGGAACATCATGGTGAATCTCCTCTTCACCCTCTCCAGTACAATCACATCCTTCCTGGAATGTGGCTCCCAGAGCTACATACAGTACTCCATATTGGAAGAACCAAAGCCCTGTATTGCTCTTATAATCTACGCCCTGATTAGGAAACACAAAACCCAAGGTCCAATTCTTAACTAGTCCATGAGCCTGTCCAGTCACATTCAGGGATGTGCAGAGAAGCGCAATCTGAGGTTCCCAGTGTGCTGCCATTCATTGAGTCCTCCCCTGCCTGGTTCCTTCTCCCAAAGTGCATCACCTCATATTTATCAGGGTTACATTCCATCTGCCATTGATCTGCCCATCTGACCATTCCGTCTGCATCTTCTTGTAACTTAAGGCCTTCCTCCTCACTGCTAACCACCCAGCCAATCTTTATGTCAAACATGCATTTACTTATCACACCTTCCCCACTCTCCACGAACCTCCCTCCACATGCACATCTTTTTTTTTATGAATAACACAAACAATAAGGAACATAGCACTGATCCCTGTGGTACACCAGGGGACACTGGTCTCCAGGCACAAAAACACCCTTCTCTCACCATCCTCTGTCTCCTGCTACTCAGACAATTTTCGTTATAACTTGTCAAGTTACCCTTCATATTGTGAGACTGTACTTTATTTTTCAGTTTCCCAGGTGGAAAATTGTCAAAGGCCTTCTTACAAAACTAAACAATCCACCTCCTCGAACTAATTCAATCAAATCCATTGGATGTGAATTCCTTCTGATAAAGTCATGATGATTATCCCTGATCAAACCTTGCGACTCTGATTGGAGTTCGATTTTCTCCTTCCCTTTTTTATCCAGTAGTTTCCTTAACAGTGATCTAATACTCGCTTGTCTATAGTTCCCTGGTCCATCTCTCCCACCCTTACTGTGAAGTGGAATCGTATTGGCAGTTCGCCAGTTCTCTGGCACCTCCCCTATGGTTAGATTCTAATTACAATATTCAGTCAGGGTCTTTCCTCCTTTGACCCCAACAGCCACCTGTGATACAACTCATTCAGACATGGAGATTGGTCCAAATTTATACAGAGCAAAGCCTCAAATCCTTTCTTGTATTTTACATCAATCTGTTCAAGAGCTTTCCAGTCCATCTTCTTGAATTTTGCAACTGCCTCCTCCTTCTCCCAAGTAAAATAGATGTGGAGGTCTCATGTAAAAATCCAGCGATGCTCTCCAGCTTGACACACAGATTGCCCCTTTGGTTTCTAATAGATACTAACTGTTTGCTGATTATTTTGTTCGACTTGTCCGTGTAGAATATAGTGGAATTCTTCCTGACCTAGCCTACTTTAACTTCTCCATGTCCTTTTGTTATTCAGTTCACTCTATGTTTCTAAGTTTCATTGCAATCACCTCCCTTGTTTTGAAACTCGAGATCACAGGCTGAGGTTCCCCATCAGACAACCTTGCCATTTTAGGGATTAATCTGGATAATACCTTTTGAAGTTCCTCTGTAGTCAATATATTCTTTCTTAGCTTGGGACTGCAAACGATACAAAATACTCTAAGTGTAGTCTCATGAACACTCGATGCAACTGGTGCATGGCATCCTCTATATTCCAATTACATTCACATGAATGTAAACCTAATTTTTACTTTCCCATTTGCATATATTCTTCCCAATACCTCTCGCTTTAACTTTTCTTATGAGCTTACTGTGTGAGTTCTTTGAAAAAAAAAAGCTCATGAATATCCAACTCTCCGTTATCCAATGGTTCATCATTGCCAATGTCCACAAGAATCATCTTCAAACCATTCAAAAAAAAATGTTTGCCACTTCTGGTTTTCCTTTCATCGGTACATTCTCACACTCTCCAGTTATGTTATTAACTTCTAAATATCGAGTAGCATGTTCTTTGCAATCGAGTCCAACAGTTACCTGACTGTCGATGACAAGTTACTGGTCTATAGTTCACCACTCTCCAAATCCATCCTTTCTTAAACTGTTGGATAATATTTATAACCTTTGCCTTATCCAGATTGGCTAAATGCCTTTCGGGAATGTGTTCGAAAATAAAGTGAAAATCCGTGATGCAATCAACATGTCTATTGCTGCTTCCTCTGAAATTCGTGCATGAAGTACATCTAGTCTGTCTGATTTATAAATACTCAATCTAGCTTTCTTTTCAAAGATATTTTCAACACTGATAAGAATGATCTTAGACTTTACTTACAGAAGTCCCATGGTCACTTGGTATTTCTGGTAGAATTTATGGACATTCTTCCATGAAGATAGACACAAAGAAACTGTTTCTTTTCCCTGCGATTTCTCTTTTCTCTGCAATAAATTATCCTGAACGCACACCAACTGTTCCACATTTAACATTGTTTTTATTTTTTCTTCATACATTGATAGACGCTTTTTCGCAGTCTTCATGTTTTTCCTTTGTTTGCACGCTTTTTCTCTTTCTGATTTTCTTCTCAGTTTCTTGGCCATCATTTGCTGGGTCCTCCATTTCTCTGAATCCACTGGCTCACTGCAACACTTGGCATTTTTCTAAGCTGCTTCCTTTCATCAAATAGGTAGATGAAGGTAGGGTTGAAAGTGATAGTCGAGGGGAAGGTGGACCAGATTGATAGGAAGGAAGGTGGACAGGTAGGAACATTCAAAAGGGCTGTGTTGACTTGGAAGGTTGGAATGGGATTAGGTGGGATTAGGGGAAATGGGGAAATGGTGAAAACCACTGTGATTCCCTGTGGTTGGAGGGTCCCAAGGCAGAAGATGAGGCTTTCTTCCTCCAAGGTTCTGGTGGGTCGGGTTTGGTGATGGATCAGGCGCAGGTCCGTCATGTCCTTGACAGAGTGAGAAGGGGAGTTAAAGTGCTCAGCCACAAGGCAATGGAATTGTTCAATGTGGCTGTCCCAGAGATGTTCTCTGAAATGATCCACATGTTGACCTCCTGCCTCGCCAATGTAGAGAAGACCACATTGGGTTTAATGGATGCAGTAGATGAGGCGTTCTGTCTCCATTCATCACCTATTACATTCAACCCACCTTCATCTACCTATCGCAATCCCAACTACCTCCCGCCTGCTGCACCCCCTTCTGATTTATCTCTCTGCCCTCTTGGCCCATAAGCTTCATTCCTGATGAAGGGCTTATGCCCGAAACATCGATTTATCTGCTCTTAGTATGCTGCCTGACTGTGCTTTTCCAGCACCACATTCTTTGACTCTGATCTCCGCAGCTGTAGTCCCCACTTTTTCCTCACACCTTCATGGCTTGCATGACTCAGATTTATAACGGTTACTTCAAATGAAGCAAAAACTGCCGTGTACTGAAACAGCATAAAAGAAAACCAATACATTATGGTCACTGTTCCCAAAAGGTCCTTTACAGCAAAAGTTTCAATTAGGTCTTCTGATCACTCAACACCCATTCCTAAATAACCTGATGTCGAACTCAGTGGTCGACATAATGTTACGCAAACCATCTCACACGTGGTCATGAAATCCATTTTCCCAGCATTAGCATTCGATTGGGTTAACACAGTTTAGATATAATTTAAACAGTACATTATTACTGAAGTTCCCACAAATGTGTATATCTCATTTCCTGTTTTATAACATGTCCAGCATTTGTATTGCAGCTTTCACTTTAATATCTAACTCCCATCAATGTTTGCTCCTCCTTGCTGTTGACTAGATTCCTCCTTCCTAGATTCTGTAGAATCTGAGCGACGTGGGCTCTGGGGAGATTAATGGTGGATATCATCTCGCCACATTATTTATAATCTTCTCAAACTTTAATTTCTCCAGATCTCCCGTTATGCTGATGGAGGAGAGAAGACAATGATCTTCCAACAATGCACTCTATTCCCCCAGAGAGCTGAGACTGCTCGAACATAGAACATAGAACATAGAACATAGAACAATACAGCACAGAACAGGCCCTTCGGCCCACGATGTTGTGCCGAACTTCTATCCTAGATTAAGCACCCATCCATGTGCCTATCCAAATGCCGCTTAAAGGTCGCCAATGAATCTGACTCTACCACTCCCACGGGCAGCGCATTCCATGCCCCCACCACTCTCTGGGTGAAGAACCCACCCCTGACATCTCCCCTATACCTTCCACCCTTCACCTTAAATTTATGTCCCCTTGTAACACTCTGTTGTACCCGGGGAAAAAGTTTCTGACTGTCTACTCTATCTATTCCTCTGATCATCTTATAAACCTCTATCAAGTCACCCCTCATCCTTCGCCGCTCCAACGAGAAAAGGCCGAGAACTCTCAACCTATCCTCGTATGACCTACTCTCCATTCCAGGCAACATCCTGGTAAATCTTCTCTGCACCCTCTCCAAAGCTTCCACATCTTTCCTAAAGTGAGGCGACCAGAACTGCACACAGTACTCCAAATGTGGCCTAACCAAAGTCCTGTACAGCTGCAACATCACCTCACGACTCTTGAATTCAATCCCTCTGCTAATGAACGATAATACTCCATAGGCCTTCTTACAAACTCTATCCACCTGAGTGGCAACCTTCAAAGATCTATGTACATAGACCCCAAGATCCCTCTGTTCCTCCACCTGACCAAGAACCCTACCATTAACCCTGTATTCCGCATTCTTATTTGTTCTTCCAAAATGGACAACTTCACACTTGGCAGGGTTGAACTCCATCTGCCACTCCTCAGCCCAGCTCTGCATCATATCTAAGTCCCTCTGCAGCCGACAACAGCCCTCCTCACTGTCCACAACTCCACCTATCTTTGTATCATCTGCAAATTTGCTGACCCACCCTTCGACTCCCTCATCTAAGTCATTAATAAAAATTACAAACAGCAGAGGACCCAGAACTGATCCCTGCGGAACTCCACTTGTAACTGGACTCCATGCTGAATATTTACCATCTACTACCACTCTCTGACTTCGACCGGTTAGCCAGTTTTCTATCCAATTGGCCAAATTTCCCTCTATCCCATGCCTCCTGACTTTCCGCATAAGCCTACCATGGGGAACCTTATCAAATGCCTTACTAAAATCCATGTACACTACATCCACTGCTCTACCCTCATCCACATGCTTGGTCACCTCCTCGAAGAATTCAATAAGACTTGTAAGGCAAGACCTACCCTTCACAAATCCGTGCTGGCTGTCCCTAATCAAGCAGTGCCGTTCCAGATACTCGTAAATCCTATCCCTCAGTACCCTTTCCATTACTTTGCCTACCACAGAAGTAAGACTAACTGGCCTGTAATTCCCGGGGTTATCCCTATTCCCTTTTTTGAACAGGGGCACAACATTCGCTACTCTCCAGTCCCCTGGTACCACCCCCGTTGCCAGTGAAGACGAGAAGATCATTGCCAACGGTACTGCAATTTCCTCTCTTGCTTCCCACATAATCCTAGGATATATCCCGTCAGGCCCGGGGGACTTGTCTATCCTCAAGTTGTTCAAAATGTCCAACACATCTTCCTTCCTAACAGATATCTCTTCTAGCTTATCAGTCCGTTTCACACTCTCCTCTTCAACAATACAGTCCCTCTCGTTCGTAAATACTGAAGAGAAGTACTTGTTCAAGACCTCTCCTATCTCTTCCGACTCAATACACAATACACCGAACCTGGGTGGGAACCTTACAGCAGGCTGGTAAAGCATTGCTGCTGCTGTACAGGTTCTTAGTGAGATCACATCTGGAGTAGTGCGTGCAGATTTAATCTCTTCAATGAAGAAAGGATGTTGTTATATTGGAAGCAGCTCTGAGATGGTTCCCTCAACTGATTCCTTCAATGAAGGTGCTAGCATATAACGAAAGAATGATCAGGTTGACCCAGTAGTCATTGGAGTTTACAAAAATTAAGGATGATCTTATTTCAACATAGATGACAGAAGGATTCATCAAGTGAAGTGCATTACTCACATAGTGGGGGAATCCATTCCGTTCTCCAGCCTGTTACACAGGAACAACAGAAGTATATTCAGGCCTTCGAACCTGTTACACGAAAACAGGACGAGGCTATTCAGCCCCTGGAGCCTGAAATACATTTACAGAAGGAGGTCAATCAGCCACTCGAGCCTATAACAGTAGGCCATGCTGCACCAGTATCCTGTTAAACAGCAACAGGATCAGTCCATTCAGCCTCCTCAAGTCTGTAACATAGGAACTGGAAGAGGTCACACAGTGACTGGAGACTGTTACACTGGGATAACAGGAGGCCATTCAGACCCACCGAGCCTATTGCAAGGGAATTGGATAAGGATAAAAACTATCTGAGGCTTCTTTAATGAGAAAGGAAGAGGTAATTTCGACACGTGTCTGTTGTATGGGAACAAGAGAAGACCAATCAATCCCTCGGTCCCATCTCCGGGATACATGAGGAGACCGTTCAGTATTTCCATCTGTTATGGAGAAGTATGAGAAGACCCATCAGCCCCTCAAAATGTTAGACAGCAACAGGAAGATTCCATAATCTCCCAATCCTCTAAAGCATCAACAGGAGGAGGTCATTCTGGCCTTGGAGGTGGCAACATGGGAACACCAGAAAGACGTCAGCCCATCGATTTTGTACACCAGCGGGATGATGAGTCCATTCAGCCACACATGGCTCTTACACAGCAATTGGAGCAGATCTCTTAAAGCCTTGTGCCCATTAAACAGGAATTCAAAGAAAACGTCAAGGTTTTCGCAAGGGAAGAACTTATAATAATATTATACATCAGGGACTAAAGTGTAACAATAAACTATTGTAATTTAAGGCAAATTTTTAGAGTCCATTGTGCAGGACATTTGTAAACTCAAACCACAATTCGTCAGACTCAACATGGTTTTACAAAAGCTAAACCGTGTTTGAATTGTTTGCTTGAGTTATTTGAAGATGTCATAAACAAGGTGGATAGTGGGAATCCTGGAGATGGAACAAATCTGGTCTTCCTGAAGGCATCGGATATGTCGCTTCTCCAAAGAGTAAATGGGAAGATCAGATAACATGGGTTTAGGGGTAATTTATTAGCTTGGATGGAGGATTGGTTATCCAACGAAATGTAGTCAGGTGGAATAAATGTGTCGTTCGCTTTTGGTAAATGCAATTTGTGCCATTGATTTCAGTACTCATGCCTCAACCATTTGCAATCTATGGTATTACTGTACTCAGTTGACGGGAGAGAAAATACAATGCCACATTTTCAGATGACACTAACAGCGGTGGGAAATTACTTCGGAATGATGATGCAAGAGATTTTAAAACCATATGGAGAGGTTGGGAGAATGGGCCAACATTTAGCAAAAAAATTAAAGTGAATAAATATGGGGCTATTCAAGTTGGCCAGTGTAATAGAAAGACAATATATTATCTAAATGGAGAGAAAGTTCAAAGTGGTTTGGTGCAGAGGGATTTGGGTGCCTGCTTGCATATCACAGAAAACCTGCCTGCGGGTACTGCAAGTAATGAGAAATGCAAGCATAATTTCAGCGTTTATTTGTAAATGGATAGAGTAGAAAGGTAGGAAGTGTTGGTGTAGCTATGCAAGGCATTAGTGAGGCTGCAACTGGAGTACAGTTTGGGTGTCCTGCAGAATGAGGTATTTGCATTGAAGGCAATTCCGAAGAGTTTCATTTGATTGATTCCATATTTGAAGTGTTTGTCTTATGAAGAGAAATTGAGCAGTTTCGGCCGATAGTCTCGAGTTTATAAGAATGAAAGGAGATCTCATTGAGGTCTGTAAAATGCTAAAACTAATTGAAAGTGTAGATGTGGAGTTGATTTTTTTTTCATGTGGCGCAATCTACAACAAAAGACTAGAGTTTTAGGATGGAGAGATGGCAGGAAAGTGGAACAGAGGCCGTGTTGACATCAGCGTCATCGAGGGGTTGGGTTCCTCACAGATGCTCCTTGTTCTTATTCAACTCTTCGACTGTGTTGCCAGGAATGGGGGAGGACTGGGTATCATATAGGAAGCAGACACTCCCGATAAATCATTTAGTGAGAACGTAGCCAGTAGGGTCACACAGTGACCAGCGCTGGCTTCTCAACTATCTACAGTCTCTAGTAATGATCAAGAGAATGGAACAGATATACAGATGCTGAGTTTGGTGATGTCCATAAGACCATAAGACATAGGAGTGGAAGTAAGGCCATTCGGCCCATCGAGTCCACTCCGCCATTTAATCATGGCTGGTGGGCATTTCAACTCCACTTACCCGCATTCTTCCCGTAGCCCTTAATTCCTTGTGACATCAAGAATTTGTCAATCTCTGCCTTGAAGACATTTAGCGTCCCGGCCTCCACTGCACTCCACAGCAATAAATTCCACAGGCCCACCACTCTCTGGCTGAAGAAATGTCTCCGCATTTCTGTTCTGAATTTACCCACTTCTAAATCTAAGGCTGTGCCCACGGGTCCTAGTCTCCTCGCCTAACGGAAACAACTTCCTAGCGTCCACCCTTTCCAAGCCATGTATTATCTTGTAAGTTTCTATTAGTTCTCCGCTTAACCTACTAAACTCTAATGAATACAATCCAAGGATCCTCAGCCATTCCTCGTATGTTAGACCTAACATTCCAGGGATCATTCGTGTGAATCTACGCTGGACACGTTCCAGTGCCAGTATGTCCTTCCTGAGGTGTGGGGCCCAAAACTGGACACAGTACTCCAAATGGTGCCTAACCAGAGCTTTATAAAGTCTCAGGAGCACATCACTGCTTTTGTGTTCCAACCCTTTTGAGATAAATGACAACATTGCATTCGCTTTCTTAATCACGGACTCAACCTGCATGTTGACCTTTAGAGAATCCTCGACTAGAACTCACAGACCCCTTTGTAGTTTGGCTTTATGAATTTTCTCACCATTGAGAAAGTAGTCCATGCTTGTATTCATTTTTCTAAAGTGCAAGACGTCGCATTTGCTCACATTGAATTCCATCAGCCATTTCCTGGACCAATCTCCCAAACTGTCTAGATGCTTCTACAGCCTCCCCTACACCTCAGTACTACCTGCCTATCAACGTAACTTCGTATCATCGGCAAACTTCGCTAGAATGCCCCCAGGCCCTTCATCCAGATCATTAATATATAATGCGAACAGCTGCGGCCCCAACACTGAACCCTGCGGGACACGGCTTGTCACTGGCTGCCATTCTGATAAAGAACCTTTTATCCCAACCCACTGCCTTCTGTCAGACAGCCAATCCTCAATCCATGCCAGTAGCTCACCTCTAACACCATGGGGTCTCACCTTATCAAAGGCCTTTTGGAAGTCTAGATAGACCACATCCACTGGGTTTCCCGAGTCTAACCTACTTGTCAACTCTTAAAATAATTGTTATGTCGCTGTGATAAGCAAGAGAAAAAATTATCAAGAGAGGGTGGAGAGTCTGCAAATGATTCAAAGAGGTAAAGACAATAGATAATAGTTTGGCAGGTGGAATTTAACATGATATAACCTGTCATTCCATTTACAGGAATAATGGAAGGCAGTATGTTACTGAAATGGAGAGGGATTCCATGCCTTAATGATACAGTGTACTGGGGGGTTCACTCAAATCCGTTCAGACATGGGAGGTTTTGCTCCATCCTTGATCATCAGCTCCCAGACATTCCAAGTGACCCCATTTTTTGAATACTTTGATGTGGTTGATTGGTGGTGGGGATGGTGTTTTGACACATGCATCAAGGGGACTGCCTTTATCCAAGATATATTCATTTCTTTCTACGTGGAGACCTGATGACGATGGGAATGGCTGACTGCTTCTGAATGAAGAGGCCGTGACTGCTGCCAGGACAGTGGGTATTCAACAATATGATGTACTGTGATGGGTACACTGTAACATTAATAGAGAGAGAGAACTCCTTCAGTTCCTCTACCTCTCCCCATTGACATGGATACTCTGCAGATGCCATGTACACCAGCAGGAATCCCATTATAGTGGATACACCTGGCAGCTCCCTGCTGAGGGAGAAACAATCTATTTGCCTCATCCACCATATATACCCTCCATCACCGAATGGTGACATCAATGTTGAGACACTGGGAAATGATGGATATGTCACCTAGTCCTGCCTGGAAAGTTATGGTTCATAGAAGCTCAATGAAACTGAGACCCTAACAGTCACTGGCAGCACCATCCTCGCCCTGGTGTGAAGCTGCAGGTCGTGTTGAAGGAGGTGATATCGTTCTGTGACCAGCTCCTTGTTCAGTCACACTCTGCTCCTGGGTTAAGTGAAGCTTGGGAAGCTGTTCCTGGAAAACCCAGGGTGGATACAGCAGATCCCTTTCCCCCCACACACCCACTCAATGGTTTCAGCGCTTCCCCTCTCTGCAGCTTCTACTCCATGTGTTGTTTATGTTACAGGCCCAGATGCTTTAACTACAATCCCCATGCTCCATCCAGAGTTGGGTCGCCAAATCCTCAGATCTCCCTGAATGTCTGAGGCAACTTACAGCATAACCTCCAGCAAACCATCCCAGCATCACCACAAGATTTGTCTCATGCATGTTATCCACAATTTAAATGCTGAAATGTTGTAACACCAACACAAAGCTCAAGGCCTCCTTCCCCATTGTGGAATAAAACTGTTGATGATTCCACTGGACACTCCAACCACACGTTACATAATGGAGCACTTCTCATCTCTCCAATATTCCCACTGAATGACATAGCTCCTCGTGTCTCAGCATAAAAGAGTTACATGCTTCTGTACCTCTTAATGCTCTAATCTCTTTACCTGCTACTCCTAGCCTATGCCAGTAAACCTTACTCTCACGGGTATATGTTTTAAGAAGATCTTGCACATTCTTCTCAATCTCTCACAGAAACCAAATTTTGATTTCTGAACTCAATCATCATCATCAGCTATTTCAGCTTCTAATCTTCCCATTGTTACTCTCTGCTCTTCCACATGAGTTGTCACGACTGCAGGAAGTGAATTGTTGAACTTCTCCAAAATAAGAATCTCTCTCAGAAGGTCATAGGTTTGCTCTGATTTAATACCCTTACCCACCTTTCAAAAGCACTTTGTTTCATCATTTCAAACTCAATTTGCGTTTAACCAAGGACCCTTTTTTAGATTCCTGAAATGCTGACTGTCGGCTTCTGGCCCAAGCAAATATGCACTTCAGATGGCTTTCTTCACCACCTCATTCTGGCGAGATACCGTCTCCAATAGGGATGCAAATACCTCTCAGCTTTGTTGGGATATACTAAATCCACATGATCACTTGCAACTGCATTAGCCACTTTCTCAAATGAAATTCAAAAGGCTTCCCCATCCTTCTCATCAAATGTAGATAATGCCTGGATGTATTTAAACAGAACCCCATTAGGACATTGGTTACAATAGGGTTGCTCAACCTCACTATCCTCCTCATCCTGCCGACCGTCTACCTTCATCTCCACCTTCTTTTTCAACTTTCCTCTCTAACTGCCAACTGTTTAAGTTGAAACTCTCTGCTTTTCTTCTCTCCCTTTTTCTCTCTTTCTTCTTCATTTCCTTTTCTTTTATTTCTACTTTTCATCATAATTCAAACTGTTTCAATTCCTTCTCATGTTAAAAGTGCCTCATTTGAAATTGAATTCTCGCCATTCCCAAAGAGTCTGATGGCGTTTCCACAAAACGCAAATGCTGAGCTATAGCTGTAATTATCTCTCATTTTCTCACAGACAAACGCAACCCCAACTCCAGATTGTCTGTCAATTCCTACAGCTTTGCCTTCATTACCTTTTGTAAAACCCCAAACTTCACTTCTTCCACACCAAGAGAACTCTTAGTGACTGAAACACTATACACAAAACACTGTTTAAACCAACCGAATTCAACATCTGGAACAAAAGACGCTAACAGCTACCATACGCGACCTTTGAACCCAATAGCCTCCCGTTGCATACTCTCCAGTGTCTGCATGGGCTTAATCTGGATTATCTGGTTTCCTCCCACAACGCAAAGATATGCATGTCAGGTGAATTGGCCATGCTAAATTGTTTGTAGTTTTCAGGGATGTGTGGTTTAGAAGCCTTTATCGGGGTAAATGTGTAATAATAGGGTAAACGAATGGGTCTGGTTAGGTTACTTCTCGGAGGGTTGGTGTGGACTTGTTGGGTCGAATGGCCTGTTTGCACACTGTAGGGATTGTAATTCAAAACCCAATTTGGTGTTACCAGACAAGAGTTCCCAGTTTGCTATAGATCAACCAGACTGCCTCAAGGTATTTTAAGAGGGTAGCTTGGATGCCAAACTTTCCTTATTTTAAAGGTAGATGTGAAGTGGGTGTTCCAGATGTCATGCTACTTGTCACACCACTCACCAGTAGCAAAACACAACGTACTCAAACACTCTAATGAAAATCCATACAAAATGAAGAAGAATTTAGATTAACTTAACTATTGGAAACCATGACTGAATAATGGATACAGTACCTTCTACTAATGAAGTGTTCCAATACACCAACATCCCATAAACACACCCCTTGGCAAAATGGAACATTCAGGCATACATTCTTGCATACAGTTCTCCAATTCAGGAGGAAACAGCATCAAGTCAGGTTTCAGAGAGACTAGCAGCTAGGGATAAGTGAGAGGTCGTTGTTACTACGATTTATGAAAAACCGTAAAAGCGTCGTCAGTAATTTACTTGAGCCGTTTTCAGTTTGGCCTTTAAGATCTCTTATATGAAAAAAAAGAGAAATTAATCTTTTTTTTAAAGTGACAGCATTGTCACACACTTTAGATGGCTGGTCCTTTACTTAAGGGGCTTCCTTGATCGCAAGATCACCTGAGAGGGACAAATACAGGTACAGAGCACGTTACAAGGATGTATCTCATAACTTCTGAAACACGCCTGTCCATGGACCATCACATGGGACATACCGGGAAGTGAACAACAGCCTGACACACACCATTTCACTTTTTTTGAGTTTCACAATGCCAGCACTCGATACACTAGGGAGCCAAAAACAAATGCCAGGGAAAGATACAGAGGGACAAAAAGAGTCACATTAAAGAAAGAAAGAGACAGTTAATTAACTGAAAAGATGTTGTGGAAATATGGGGAAAAAGACAGGGCAGTAGGACTAACTGGAGAAGTGAGATCTTCGAGTGTAAAATTACAAGAACGAGAACATTGAATAAAGGCATTGTCAGATCAGCTGAAATGGTATGTTACATCAAATTCTGAATCTGCTTAACAGAAAAAAAACCATAAACAACATAAACTGGGACAAGATGACAGCCCAGCATGGAGAGCTGTGCAGACCATGTTAGTGTGTTTCTCAGTAAACTGCACTTTCTGCCCAGCATAGAGTGTATTGCAAACTTTACTATCACATGCAAACTATACTCGCATCAGATTACTATAATGTTTACAATGAGAAGATTTGCTGTGTGTGTGTTCATCAGAGACTGAGAGAGAGTCCGTGTGTGTGCGCGATAGGCGTGGTTGAATGCGAAACTCATTGTTTGAGAAGGAACACACATGGAGGAAACTATTTTAAATACGAACAACTCTCTGTTAATCGACAGAGAGAATGAGGGAAGTTTCATGGACAAATGAGGTAAAGTGTTTGAGAATGTTAAAATAAAGACATTGCCAGACACAATAGCAATATACATCGGCGTACACATGAATGACAGATGGATGGGAGTTTGGTGTGTGGTCGAATCAGATTTGTTTCAGCAGGTTTGAAGCTGGGAGTGTCAGCAGCAGATTTTTGGCTTCGTTAAGACTGTATTTCATAGCTCAAGGCTCAAACAACAGATGGAATAAACCAGTGAGATATATTCTGGAGTGGTGAGTATTTCAAGTTAGAAATGGTCAGGGAATGGTGTCATGAATCAGCTCATGGTCAAAGGGATCTCCCACAGTTGTGACTTGTCTGCTTCAGTCACAGATATTGGCCAGGGATGAGATGGAAACAGTGGAAGGAAGTGGAGTTTGTAACCAGAGCAGTAGACAGTGACCTCCCTGTTCTTAATATTTAAATAACAAAGGCAATGATACAGTAAATTGTAGTTCTCCGCTGGAACTGAGTAGGTCAACACAGAGAGTAACAATGCCAGCTCAGACAGGGAGACAGTCATTGAACACATTCATTGATGTAGTTAGTAGTGGTCTGTAGATTGAATACATGGAATGAGAGTTTCAACAGAAAAATTATAGTGACAAGAAGTGTAGACAATATAAAAGAACAGTAATACAATCATAACCGGTTTGTAGAACAAAAAAAATCTGGACAGTGACACTTACCAGGAGCACCAACGGTAGCCAGGAAAGGATATAAAAAATATTGAATAATGAAAAGAGCGAAATAGATCCACAAGGATAAGCGCCACCAATTAAATGCAGAAAGACGACAAACATAATAGGATAAACTCCTGTCTATTGTTGGAACATAGCAGTCGAATGTTCCCAGATTCTGATACATGTTTGGAACATTCCAGTTCAATGTTCTCAGATTCTGATCTCTCCTCCCCCTCTCTCTGGGTCCGCTGTTCCCTGTCACTGCTCTCGGTGATGCTCCCGCTCATGTTATGGGAAAACACATTGAACGGCGTCCATTTATCATTGAAAGATGGAAACTCTCCACTGAGATAATTAGAATCCATGGAGATTGGCATTAAGCACAGTCACTGAACAAACACTGGGAAAATTAGCAAAGGCTACCACAACGGAAGAATGGGCACAATCAACAGACAGGAGTGTTCCCTTCCAGTTGGGGAACATTTCAGTGGTCCCGGACATTCAACCTCGGACCTTCTGGTGACCATCCTTCAAGGCGGACTTCAGGACAGACAGCAGAGAAAAGTGGCCGAGCAGAGGCTGATTACAAATTTCGGTTCCCATAGGGAGGGCCTCAACTGGGGCCTTGGGTTCATGTCACATTGCAGGTGACACACACACACACACACACACACACACACACACACACACACACACACACACACACAGGCACTCCTATACACACACATACATACGGACACATATGTACACAGACACGCACACAGACACACAGACACACCCTTACAGATACACACACTCTCACCGGCATCCGCTTAGAGACTTAGACCACTCGACACTCATGCACACACATATACACTCTCTCTCACTGATACTCAAACCCCCCACCCCAGACATGCACACACTCCCACACTCACACATGCACCCCCTCACAGTCTTAAGACACTCTACATCACTACACGCACATATACACTTCCTCTCACACTCACTACCCACAACATAGACAAACACACACACACAAACAGAGAAAGACCCACACGCACACATATATTTTGTGAGGTGAATTTGTCCTTGGAGAGTTACATTGTACTTTGCTCAAAAAACTGCATGCATTCATGTAAAACTCTGTTATCTCACTTTTCAGATTAGAATCAATCTAAACATTATGGTATAGACAAAGAACACAGGGGCTAAAACCTTCAAAATATTGTCTAACTAGCACTCGTTGTTTCTGCTAACCTGAGAATGCAACTTTAAAAGAAAAAGGTTTTGTGATTTACACATGAAAGAAGTGAAACTACCATGGTATTCGAACAGATGAAAGACTCAACAGACAATCAAGGTATTTTTCAATGGATAATTTCAGTTACATCACACTGTAAATTTTTGCGATAAATTCTGTGCCTTAGAAGTGTGTCCTCCACAATCACCTGATGAAGGAGCGGCGCTCTGAAAGCTAGTGTACTTCCAATTAAACCTGTTGGACTATAACCTGGTGTTGTATGATTTTTAACTTTGTACATCCCAGTCCAACACCGGCATCTCCAAATCATGACTAAACAAACAGGCTCAGTTAACCAGTTCCACACATCACTTTTCATATCACTATAAAAGGAAACATTTACTGGGTTTGGAAGGAATGGATGAGGGTTGCTGAGGGATGGACCAAAAATCTTTAAATCTTTTGAATCTTTTTTTAAAACTTGTATATGAGAGTATTAAAAGGCACTGCAGGGTTCTCTCTGTGTTCCACTCTGTTTATGAAAGGAGGCAGTTCTAAAATAACAGATCAGTTGCATAAGAAAAAGTCGGGTGGGCAAGTTTCTAGATACCTTAACCCAAAGTATTCTACTTATTGACGAGTGTGAGGCTCCTCCTGGTTTTAAGTGCCCAGTTATCAAATCCTTTCAAAACCTTGGGACAGAGTATTGAGATTGATGCTCAGCAACAGGCCAAAGCAATTCTGTCCCTATGGGCCTCTTACAGAGGGATAAGAGAAGGCCATTCAGCCCATATTAGCCTGTTGCTACTTGAAAAGGTGGAAATCTAGAATATTGGCACATTTTGCCAACAGAATCATTCAAAACAAAGAGATGTGTCACTGCTGCTCTGTGAAGTGTTACTGAGAGGGCACCTGGAGTACATTGTGTTGTCTGTGTTTCTGTAACTGAGAAAGGATGGACCTCCATCAGATACAGTTTACTGGCTGCTCGTAATCCAGGGGTTGCTGTTTCATTTAATGTCTCGGGTCTACATAAGGACAGGAGGAGGCCATTCATGCTTTCCAGTCTCTTACAAAAGGTCATGAGGAGCCTATTCTCGAGTCTGTTACAGAGGGGCAGGAAGTGTTTCTTTAACTTTTTGTTACGCATAAATATTAGTTTTAAATTAGTTTTGGAATAGTAAAGACCTGATGAAAGCATTAAGGTTCTAACTTTGAATAAGGCCAACTTTGAAAGTGTTACGTGAGCCCTGAAAAAGGCTGATTGGAATACCCTATTCACAGGTAAAGGGATGGTTGGAAAATGCAAGTCAATCAAAACGTGGTTTCAGAGAGTCCACAGCCAACGTGTTCCCATGAGTGAGATGGGCAAGGCTGGTGGGTGCAGAGAGTGCTGGATGGCTAGATATATTGATGTTATGGTCAAAGTAAGGAAGGAGGCATATGTCAGGTAAACAGAGCTGAGATCAAGTGAATCCCGAGAGGTGTGTAAGGGCAGCAAGTGTATCGTCAATGGGGAAATCGGGCCAAAAAATGTGGACAAGAGATGGGTTTAGAAATACGGTTAACGAGGCATTGAAGAAATTATACAAATCCTTTAATGTCAAAAGATTAACTTGGGAGAGAATAGCGCACCTTAAAGATCAGTAAGGCCACCTATGTGTGGAACCACAGGAGATTGGAGGGATACAAAACATGTATTTCTCCTCAGTATTTAGTGTGGACGAGTTTACATGAACGACAGAATGAAGAAATATACAGTGATATCTTGAAAGTGTCTTATTACAAGGAGATGTTAGACATTTTAAAACATATAAAGGTGAACAAATCCTGGGACCTGAGCAGTTATATCCCAGATGTTTGTGGGAAGCTAAGAAAGAGATTGCTCAGCATTTTGCTGATATATTTTTAACATTGATTTCCACAGGTGAGGTGTCAAAAGACTGGAGGGCTGCTAACATAGTGTCATTATTTAAGAAAGTAAGGAAAAAACAGGTAACCATAGATTGGTGAGCCTGAGGTTAATGGTGACTAAATTGTTGGAGGGGATTTCGAGGAAAAATGTCGATATGCATTTGGAAAGACAAGGGCTGAAGAGCGCTTTGTACTTTGGAGATCACATCTCACAAACTGGGTGGAATTTTTTGAGGAAGTGATGAAGATGATTAATGACGGCAGGACAGTGAATATTGTCTTTATGGAACTCAGTAAGAAAGCCAAAATGTTCTACATGGTAGACTGGGTAGCAAGGTTAGACTGCCAGGAATCCAGGGAGAGCTCGTCATTTAGATCCAAAATTTTCTTGGATATTGGAAACGGGGCGTGACAGTGGACATTTGTTCATTAATCTTGGAGACCTATGACCAGTGACATGCCGCAAAGATCAATAGTGGGCCCACTGCCTTTTGTCACTGGTACAAATCATTTACATTTGAGTATATGAAGTATCGTCAGTAAGTTTGTAGATAATAACAAATTTGGTGGTGTAGTCGACAGTGAAAAATTAACTCTCAGACTATAATGGGTCTTTGCTTAGGTGAGCCGAGGAGTGGCAGATGGAGTTTATTTTATTTAAATGTGAGGTATTGCATTTTGGCAAGACAAATCAGGGCAAGATATAGAGGTAGGGTCCTGTCGAAAGCTGCCAATCAAAGAGAACGCCATAGAAATTATTGAATCCCTACAGTGAGGAAACAGCCTATTCGGCCCATCGAGGCCACACTGAAACTCTAAACTGTATCCCACTGGACAAACCCCTCCCCTATCACTCTGAGCCTGCATTTCCCATAACTAATCCACCTCGCCTACACATCCCTGGGTACTTTACGCAATTTTGCATGGCCAATCTACCCTTATCTGTATATCTTTATACTGTCGGAGGAAAACATAACATCTGGAGGAGACTCACGCAGACACGGGGAGAATGTGCAAACTCCACACAGGCAGTCATTCAAGGATAGATTTAAACCCATATTGTTGTGCTGTGAGGTAGCAATGCTAGTCACTGAGCTACTGTGTCACCTCGTGGTGCAGGTTCTCTGTTCCTTGAAAGTGCCGTCACAGGTAAACAGCGCAGTGAAGAAGGCACTTGGTGATCTTCCCTTTATTGGTCCGTGCTTTGAGTCTAAACATTTTCACGACGTGTTGCATCTGTACAGGACATTGGTTTGGCCACTTTTGTAATATTGCCCTTAATTCTGGTCTCCCGGCTGTCGGTAAGATGTTGTCAAACTTGAAAGGGTGCAGATGAGACTTAAAATAAAGTTGCAGGTGTTGGAGGGTTAGAGCCACAGGGAGAGTTTGAATAGGCTGGGACTACTTTCAAGTGTTAAGGCTGAGGGGGTGACCTTAAAGAGGTTTACAAAATCATGAGGGGCAAAGATAAGACAAACAGTCAACGTCTTTTACCCAGGATAGGCGACTCCAAAATTAGAAGACAAAGGTTTAAGGTGAGAGTGGAAAGATTTAAAAAGGAACATGAGGGACAACATTTTCACACAGAGACCGCTGTGTGTATGGATTGAACAGCCAAAAGCGGTGGTGGAGGCAGGTACAGTTACACCATTTAAAATGCAGTTAGATGGATACATGCATGGGAAGTGTTTAGAGGGAGATGGGACAAATGCTGGCAAGGGGGACGAGATTTATTTAGGATATTTGGTCGATGTGGGCGATCAGACCGAAAGGTATTTTTCCGTGCTGCACATTTCTGAGACTCTATTGCCTCTTGAGTGTATAACACAGGAACAGGAGGAGGCTCTTCAACTTCTGAATTCTGTCAGGCAACTTGTTTGTTCAATTGCTGAGAGTAAAATACAAAAATACATCATTCAGATTTTGATGGTGTTTTACAAAGGCTTTTCTTCAAGAGGTGACTCACTCCCCACAAGTATGGGACACTGGGAGAGAAGGGGAGTTTGCTTGGAACAAACAGAAATATATGAATATGTTGCATTAGTGGTCCATTCAATCCTGCCCCAACATTCATGCAGACCACGGCTGATCTTATGGTGATTCCCTCATTCCATTTTATGGACACTCCACTCACTGCATCCTCTGCTCCGTTTCTTGGTCATGTTGCAGACTCAGCTGCTGCAAGCACACTCACCATGACTCATCCAGAAGGATGGGTCTAACAGGATGAGTCAGGATTTGAGGGATCCAATGACAAGAATGAATACACAAAATAAACGTATTGTCAGATGTTTCGTACTCTCACATTCGCAATCCAACTCGCATAACCAGCCCATCAATTACATATTCAGAATGGAGCACTGTGTATATCCGGCTAGTGTACAGCTGTATGCAACCCAGCAATGTGCAGAGTGAAACTCTGTGCAGCCCACATCAATGCTGGATCTATAATCCTGGACTAAATGTCCAGTGTCGGGGGCTGTGCAGACCGCACTGGTTCATTCATATATAAACCCAGGCTGTTGCATTGTTCGGTAACACTGTATTAGATCACTGCCCAGTGTGGTGAAAAATGTAACCAATGGTGGAAGTGACAGAATGTGCAGTTCCCATCCATTTACAGCTCCATATCTGCACTGTACCTTGACAAGGGGTGCTGTGAATGTGAAAATCAATGTGAGGAAGAGATGTAAATGGAAACAATTTAAATACCAATAGTTCTGATTGAGGCGCATATCTCTCTCGTATTTAAAGTTGAAATAACTGAGATAATATCCAATAAGGTTTTGTGAACGGTGCAAACAATTAAGAGGGGGATGGTGATGTTATAGTGGTTGCACTATAAGCTTCCAAATAATCAATGGGAATTAGAGGAACAAATATTCAGAGTGACTGGTGAGACTTGCAGGAGCAATAGGGTTGTCATTAAAGGTGATTTTAATTTTTCTAACAGACTGGGACTTCCAGATGGGTTAAGAACTTAGATGGAACATAAGTTGTTAAGTGTGTTCAGGAAAGCTTCCACAAGCAATATAGAGAGGTTCCTATTGGGGAAGGACAAACTCGACCTACTGTTGAAAAATAAGGTCGGATAGGTGACGGAGGTAAAGTGGGCGAGCATTTTGGGAATAGTGACTAGAGCTGGGTTAGTTTTAAAATAGTTATGGTAGGGACAAAATTGGTCCAAGTTCTAAGATACAATTGGTCCAAGATACAAGTTCTAAATTGGGGCAAGGCGTATGTTGTTGGAATTAGACAGAGGATTGCCGGGGATGATTGGAGTAGTTTGTTTCGAGGCAAAACGATCCCAGGCAAGTAAGAGGGCTTCAAAAGTGAGATAGCTCGAGTTCAAGGTCTATACGTTCCTGTGAGGGTGAAGGGAAAGTGATGCTGGAAGAGAGAACCCTGGATAACAAGAAATATTGAGGCTCTGACCAGAAAAAAAATGAAGCATGGCTCAGGTACAAGCAGTTCGTATCAAGGGAATCCCGGGAGGTACACAGGGGATAGAGGAGTTTACTGAAGAAGGAAATCAGCAGGACGAAAAGGGAGTATGAGATAGTTTTGGCTGAGCAGATGAGTATGAATCCAAATTCAGAATAGTAAAGAAAAAGAACAACCAGAGAGAGAATAGGATGTCTTCAAATCCAAAATGGGCACGCATGTGTAAAACCTCAAGAGGTGGGTGAGTTCCTCAATTCCCCATCTGTGTTTATCATGAAAAAAGACATGAAGACCTGTGACCTTTGGGAGGTTAGTTGTGATATCTTGGTACAGTCCATATCACAGTAGAGGTGCTGATGGACATATTAGAATGCATAAAGTCAGATAAATCTCTTGGTCCTGACCAGATATTTCCAAGAGCACGGCAGGTGGCGAGAGAAGACAGTTCAGGGACCAAGGACCCGATAGACTGTGTGGTAACAAATGTGTCCTTATTCAATAAGGGTTGAAAAGAAAAGCTTGGGAAAGATAGACCAGTAAGCTTCATATCTGTTTTCACTAAACCGTTTGAGAAGGTTCTAAGATATTAGATATGCATGCATTTGGAAAAACAGAGTTTGACTTGGAGCAGTCAGCATAGCTTTGTGCGTAACAGATCGTGCCTTAGAATTTTTGTTAGAGTTTTTGAGAAAGTGACCAGGAAGGTTGACATGGGCAGAGAGGTGGACACAGTCTATATGGATATGAGTAAGGCCTTTGATAAGGTTCCACATGGTAGGTCGATCTGGAAGGTTAGATCGCATGAACTCCAATGTAAACTGGCAAATTAGTGACACAATTGTCTTGACGTTATGAAGCAAATGGCTATGGTGGAGGTATGCTTGTCGGACTGGAGGCCTGCGACTAGTGGAGTGCCTCAGTGTTCGGTCCTGGGCCCATTGCTGTTCGTTGTCTTATACCAATGATTTGGACCAGAGTGCACAACGCAAGGTTAGTAAGTTTGCACATGACTCGAAATTAGGAGGCATCATTTACAATGAGAAACATTATCAGAAATTGCAGCAGTACCTTGGTCAGCTGAGGAAGTGGGCTCAGAAATAGCAATTTGAGTTTAATACAGATAAGTGTGACATCTTACATTTTGGAAAGTCAAATCCAGGTAGGAGTTTAATGATGAATGAGAGGGCCTTAAGGAGTGTAGTGGAACAAAAGGACGTTGGAGATCAGGTGCACGGTTATCTGAAATTTGAGTCACAGATACACAGGACAGTGAAGAAGGCTGTTGGCACATTGGCCTTCATCAGCGCATTGAGTAGAGAAGTTGGGACGTTATATTGCAGTTGTACAGGATGTTGGTTAGGTTGCAGTTGGAGTGTTGTGTTCAGTTTTGTTCATCGTGCTCTAGAAAGGATATTATTGAATGAGAAAGAGCGTAGAACAAATTTCCAAAGATGTTTCCTGGGCTAAAGGCTCTAAGTTATAGGCAGAGGTTGGACATGTTAGAACTTATTTCTTTTCAGTGTAGGATACCGAGGGGTTTTTTATTGAAGTGTAACTCTTATAAAATTATGAGAGGCCTGCAGGGGGTGAATACTTCAATTTTTTTCCCAAGGTTGGTGAATCGAGGACTAGAGGACATCCATTAATGTATGGAAAGGAAAACAAGTACATAAAAAGGAACCTGAGGGACAACGTTTTTACATAGAGTGTGGGATGCATACAGACTGACCTGCCAGTGGAAGTGATTGAGGTGGGTACAATAACAACATTGAAAAGGCATTTGGACAAATACACAGATAGGTAAGGATTAGAGGGATACAGAAAAAGGGCAGGGGAACGGGGTGAGTCTGGATGGACATTCTGGTCCAGTCATACTGGGAGTCTCGTGCAATATGTCTGCAAATGAGTGTGTTTTGGAGTGGAAACAGAGTGGGGGAGACTGAGAACAAATGTCATTGAAGGATATGTTCACGGGTTTTAGAATGCTGAAATGAAGACATTTCGATAGTATCATGCAACACGGGTCAGTACTTTGAAGAATGATGAGTGAAAGGGATATTGCTGTGAGTTCAGAGAACGGAGACTTTTGGTTGAGCATTTGTTCTTCAGCTTTGTAACTAGGAGTGAGGACAGCAGAGTCTTCGCCTCACTGGGCTGAATCTAACAAAAATCTGTCTCAGTGACATTTTCATTAAGTGTGACAGGGATTGTCTGCACGAGGCTGAACTACTTTCCTGGTGCTATCTTACCAAACTCATCTCATTAACTACCCACCCAACTCCATTGTGTCCCTCTCATACAATGCCAGCTCGATTCTCCCACCCATCATGACTGGAGGTACTCAAAATCGCCCGGATGCTCCTGGATATTCCATGACCCCTGACACTGGGGCCATCTTTAAAAGGCCAAGGGGCACATGGTTGAGCTTTCTCAGTTTGCAGCTGCCCTGCACAGTTTACCCTGAGCATGGCAGATAAGGGGAAATTTCATCACGTTTTTCGACAGGGGCACCGAGGTCCTGGTGCATGGGCTAGTACAAAAGGGGACCATTCTCTTCCCAGAGGGATCACACCACCAGACCCACCGAGCCTGGTCTGAGCTCCCAACCCAGCTCAGTGCAGTATCTGCGGTCTGAGAAAATGTCCAGCAAAACAGGACAAGCTTCAATAACCTTCCCCACTCTGTTAGGATAAGAGTCACCATATTCTCCCTGCTCCCTCACACTCACTGTATGTCTGTTATAGCATCGGTTCCCGAACAAGGCTCATGCTCTCCCACTCTCACTACTGCATACAGCACCATCCCTCTCTTTCTCCCTGCATCTCTAATGCCCCCCACAGAGTTATAGAATATTCTGGAGAATGCCAATTATGGAATTTTCCAGGTCATGTTCCAAGTTTCAGTAAAGCGGAAGTGCCCCAGTGTGTGACATGTAAGAGGATGGAGTGGAGGTGTACGTTTTTCAAATCACACACAATTGAAATCCATCGTGAGGCCATTCAGTACTTCGAACATGCTCCAACATTCAATACGTTTGGAGGTGAAATGATGGTTTTCTCAGCTCCACGTTACAAGAACTTTCAGTCATTCGACCCGCAGGCTCCTGTTAGCGAGCAGACGATTCTCAGAAACTTTTTACCCCATGTTTCTTCTTGCATGTATTCCGAAGGCATTTCCCATGGGGACAGACTCTCCTATCAATATATTTCATCTGCTTTCTAAATTCATACAATAGTCAGCATGCTTTCCGCAGACCAATCAAAAACATGCACTTATTTTACGGTTATTGATATCCAATCACAATTAGTCATTCTGGTTATTTCACTTGTCTCACCTTATTGTATTCAGTCAAAGAAAGCTTCCAAACACTTGTCTCAATGTAAAATACAATTTCAAGCAGAGAACGTTTTTATCCTCAACCCTCATCATGACCGTTATCTCAAATATACCTTTTTCCTTGTCATGAATGTTTCTGTTGCCCTTTGTCTGGGACTGATTCTGTGTGTAACAGTTACACAGTCTCCCTCTCAGTTGGCTGGATGGTTGGTTTGTGATGCAGAGGGAAGCCACCAGCGCAGGTTCAATTCCCGACACTGACAGAGGTTACCATGAAGGGGATGCTTTCTCAACCTCACCCCATCACCCAAGGTGTGGTGACATTCACCGTAAACCACCATGAGTGGTCTATCTAGTGAGAGTTCTTTGGGACTCTATTCTATCAATGTTAGCATTTTAATTTTTTTTTTAATTTTTTGACTGAAAAATAGATTTTTATTATTATATTAAAACAATAACAAAACAACACAAATAACTGAACGATATTTCACCCATGTGCATGTACATACAAAATAAGTTAAAGTCTATAAACAGACAGAAGAAAAACAAAAATAAACAATAAATAATAAATAAATAATACAGCTCAGATTAAGAAAGCGATAGCTCTTTTTCTTCGAGAGCATTAACTGATACACATTCATATGTTCACAATTCTTCATATTAGATTCATTAGACAATTTCGTCATTGCTATATAAAAGCCATTTTTAGAGTGGCAGATAAGCCTAATCGTGGTAATCCAAAAATGATTGCTATATCTTATATAAATCTCTGCTTTCTGGTGCACCATACAGGTGAAAACGTCCAAAGGGATATTCTCCATGGTGAGCTTACGACGAGCCAACAGACCCGGGGGTTGAGGGGGGGGGGGGGGGGGGAGGCGGGGGTGTTTCAGACATCAGACACAACACAATGCTTTTCCTAGCACAGGAAGTGTTGGGGAGATACTAAACGAGTATTTTGCATCAGTATTTACTGTGGAAAAGGATACGGAAGATATCACATGTAGGGAAATAGATGGTGACACCTTGCAAAATGTCCATATTACAGAGGAGGAAGTGCTGGGTGTCTTAAAACTGTTAGAGGTGGATAAATCACCAGGACCTGATTAGGTGTACCCTAGAACTCTGTGGGAAGCTCGAGAAGTGTTTGCTGGGCCTCTTGCTGAGATAGTTGTAATATGGATAGTCACTGGTGAGGTGCCAGAAGACTGGAGGTGGCTAATGTGGTACCACTGTTTAAGAAGGATGGTAAGGACAAGCCAGGGAACTATAGACCAATGAGCCTGACGTTGGTGGTGGTCAAGATGTTCGAAGGAATCCTGAGGGACAGGATGTGCATGTATTTGGAAAGGCAAGGACTGATTAGGGATAGCCAACATGGCTTTGTGCGTGGGAAATCATGTCTCACAGACTTGATTGAGTTTTTTGAGGAAGTATCAAAGAGGATTGATGAGGTCAGAGGGATAGATGTGATCCATATGGACTTCAGTAAGGGTTTCCACACGGTTCCCCATGGGAGACTGATTAGCCAGGTTAGGTCTCATGGAATACAGGAAGAACTAGCCATTTGGATACAGAACTGGGTCAAAGGTAGAAGACAGAGGGTGGTGGTGGATGGTTGTTTTTTAGACTGGAGGACTCTGACCAGTGGAGTGCCACAAGGATCGGTGCTGGATTCACTACTTTTTTGTCATTGACATAAATGACTTGGATGCGAGCATATGAGATACAGTTAGTAAGTTTGCAGATGACACCAAAATTGGTGGTACAGTGAACAACGAAGAGGTCACCTCAGATTACAACAGGATCTTGACAAGATGGGTCAATGGGCTGAGAAGTGGCAGATGGAGTTTAATTCAGGTAAATGCGAGGTGCTGCATTTTGGGAAAGCAAATCATAGCAGGACTTATACACTTAATGGTAAGGTCCCAGGGAGTTTTGCTGAACAAAGAGACCTTGGAGTGCAGATTCATAGCTCCTTGAAAGTGGAGTCGCAAGTAGATACGATAGTGAAGAAGCCGTTTTGTATGCTTTCCTTTATTGGTCAGAGTATTGAGTACAGGAGTTGGGAGGTCATGTTGCAGCCGTACAGGATATTGGTTAGGCCAGTGTTGGAATATTGCATGCAATTCTGGACTCCTTCATATTGGAAAAATGTTGAGAAACTTGAAAGGGTTCAGAAAAGATTTATAAGGATTGGAGGATTTGACCGATAGAGAGAGGCTCAATAGGCTGAGGCTGTTTTTGCTGGAGCTTCGGATGCTGAGGGATGACATTATAGAGGTTTTCAAAAGAATAAGGGGCGTGCATAGAGTATATAGGGAAAGTCTTTTCCCTGGGGCCAGGGAGTCCAGAAGTGGAGGGCATAATTTTAAGGTGAGAGGAGTAAGATATAAAAGAGACCTACAGGGTAACTATTTCACACAGAGGGTGGTACGTGTATGTAATGAGCTTCTGGATTAGTGGTGCTGAAAGAGCACAGCAGTTCAGGCAGCATCCAAGTAGCTTCGAAATTGATGTTTCGGGCAAAAGCCCTTCAACAGGAATAATTTATTCCTGATGAAGGGCTTTTGCCCGAAACGTCGATATCGAAGCTCCTTGGATGCTGCCTGAACTGCTGTGCTCTTCCAGCACCACTAATCCAGAATCTGGTTTCCAGTATCTGCAGTCATTGTTTTTACCTATGTAATGAGCTGCCAGGTGACGTGGGGGAGGCTGGTACAAGTGCAACATTTAAGAGGCATTTGGATGAGTATATTGAATAGGAAGGGTTTGGAGGGTTATGGGCCGGGTGTTGGCAGGTGGGACTAGATTGTATTGGGATATGTGGCCGGCATGGACGGGTTGGACCGAAGGGTCTGTTTCCATGCTGTACATCTCTATGACTCTATGACTTATATTAATCTCCGTTTTTTGGTGCACCATACTGGTGAGAAAGTCCAAAGGGATATTCTCCATGATGAGCTTACAAAGACCCAACACATCCTGGGAGTTTCAGACATCCAACACAACAGAATATTATTTCCTAGCACAGAAAGTAAGGATACATTTTTTCCCATGTGCATCTGCGTAAGATACTCTGGGCAGGCGCAGGAAAAGAGAAACGATCTCCAATTCGGTCCTCAAGACCCACCCTACTACACCGAACACAGTGATCCAATATATCCAAAGCCTGCAGCAGGACCACATGCAATTAGTAAGAGTGCCTGTCGTCATTCTGTATTTAGGACATGCTGAAGATAATCCCACATTGAATTTTGAGAGAAAATCTGCTGTTAGATAGACCCTATGAAGAATTTGCAACTGCATGGAATAGGTCCTATTACAGATCAAAATCCTTCGAGCATTTTCACAAATATCCTCCCATGTCTCGAAAGAGATCTAAACCCCCCAACTCTCTCGCACAGACGTCACGAAACTGCACAGTCTTGTCTGAGGGGAAACTCTCCAACAAATGATAAAGGGTACTGACGGTAACACTGTTTGTTCTAACTTTTGCAACAAACACATCGACCTGGACCCAATATACCGGCCACTTCAGCGGACAGCTCGAACTGACAACCGGAAGCTGCAGAGACAGGCCACTATAAATGCCGGAGGAAACATCACAGAAGCGCTTCACAGGAGGCTCCCAAGCACTGAGGATGTCACCTAGACAGGGGACGAAACGGTTGCAAGACAAATTCCCAGCTCGGCGAACAGTTGTCATTTTAGCTAAGAACAACAGACTAATAAGGGTTCACTTTGTCTGAGAGGGCTCAATGTCTAGCCGTATTGATGCCGAGGCCTCTGTGGCCCAGCCACGAACATAGGATGATAAAAAAAGCTTAATTGATAGCTTTTAATCGGGGAGAACTACCCCCACAATCTGTGGGGTAGCTGCAATATTGTTAGCTTGAGAAGGAATCGCTTATGGTGACATATAAAAGAGCTAAACCAGCCATTATGTATCCTAAATATCTGTCTGGGAAACATCAAAGAAAATATTCACAAGGGGTATAGGAAATGAGGAAAGACATTCATTTTAATAACAGCTATCTGACCTAGCCAGGATATTTGAAATGACTCCCATCTTTGAAGGTCTTGTTTAATTAAACAAATGGACACAGTTCACATTAAATAAATGATCAAAGACAGATGTAATGAATATATTGAAAAAGGGAAACCACCCCAGTGACCATTTAAAAGGAAACCAGGATTTGCCCTCAGTATCAGGTATTTCCCTAAGATCTCCCATAGGCATGGCCACCAACTTTGTAAAATTAATCTTAACGCCCAGAAAGGCAACAAGCGAATTAATGCATTGCATCACATGACCTACCGAAATTACGGGATTTGACAAAAAACATAAGACACTCATCTGCATACAATGTAATCTTACATAACTTCTATCCCACCTCTGGGGCAGATATGTTGGCCCCCCTACGGATGGCCTCCTCCAGTGGCTCAATCCCCAACGTAAACAACAATGGTGAATGGTGTTAACCTTGTCGGCTGCCTGGAGAAATATTAATATTACTGGTTGGCACACCATTAGTGAGAACCACAGCCAGAGGATCACGGTAAAGGATCCTCACCCACTTGATAAAAACTTTGCGTCGACCAAACCGTTCTAATGTACAGAAGAGATAAGGCCACTCAACCCAATCAAGTGCCTTCTCTCATCTAAAGAGATCAGTAATCACTGGACAGATTGTTGTTGACACTCTTGGATCATATTGAGTAAATTCTTAACATTTCAGGAAGATCTGCGGCCCTTTATAAAGCATGTTTGGTCCTCTTTGGTAACGGAAGGCAGCAAAGTTTCCAGCCTAAATGCACGGGTCTCAGACAGGATTTTTGAAACCAACATTTAAAAGTGAGATTGACGTGTAAGAAGCACAATCCTCCAGGGTCTTCCTTTCTTCATCATCATAGAGATATGAGCCTCTCTTAAGGATGGAGGGAGGGGTTCGTGACTGCATGAGTGACAGAACATGTTAAACATCAGCCCTGACAATAGGTTTATAAATTATCTATGAACTTCACGAGGAAATCTGTCAGGAACGTGCACCTTTGTATTCTGAAGCTGCTTCACACCCTCCTGCACTGACAATGGTGCATTAAGGCACACCACTTATTCAGGGTTACTCCTGAAAAATGAAAAGTGAATCAATTTTAATCCATCTGTCCTCAAATGCTCAGTCTGAAATAATTCGGAGAAAAATCTTGGACAGGAGACACTAATCTTTTTGGAATTGAAGGTAAAGATCCCAATATCTTCCCTAATTGAGGTAATGGCTTAGCGGGGCGCTGTTTTCCTGGCAAGATAGAATAAATACCTGCCTGACTTATCACCATGTTCAAACAGCCTTTGTTTTGCAAAAGTAAATTCCTTCCTGGCTGTCTGTGTGAGCATGGAATTCACTGTAGACCGAAGCGTTGTGATCCTCTGCAGCTTAGCCACTGAGGGTCTATCACAGTGTGCCCTCTCGGCTGCACTCAGCTGTGCCTCAAACCAGCGTTCCTGCTCCCCCTTCTACAGCATCCAAATGGATAATTATTCCCTTGGCATAAGCCTTAGCAATTTCCCATAGAATGGATGGCTTAATGTTTGAATCTGAATTAATGGCTAAGAAATAGCTGAATTCATTACAGAAATACTCAATGAACTAACTAGAATTAACAATAAAGGGATACATTCGCCAGTGTCTCGAATCTGTTATATTTCCCTAAATCTTTCTCAATAAGTATGGTCAGAAATGGTAATATGTATGGTCAGAAATGGTAATTGTGCAGGATGCCTCCGAATCTAAGATTGTTGCAGGGATAGGGAAGAAATCAAACCTGGTGTGGCATTTCTGCGGGTTAAAGAAGATATTAAAAGCCCGACTTGTGAGGTAGATGTACCTCCAGACATCCACCAGCTCTAGTTCTGCACACAAATCCACCAATTGGTTACATTATATCGAGGGTATTGAGGGACCTTCGGACATTCTGTCCACCGTGGGTTCCATAAGACAGTTGAAATCTCCTTCTACGATAATGTGCCATGATGCAAGATAACTGAATTTGGAAAATGCATCTCCCAGGATTTTAAGAGGGTGCGCTGGGGTGGGGGTGGGTTGTCGCAATTATTATTCAAAATATTGGATTATTTACCATAGTTCAAGGCTTGGGGGATTATGATTCTTCTGTGAGTATCAAATACAATCTAGTAATTTAAATGAAAGATTGTTCTTATCTAGTACGGCGTCTCCCTACTCCTAGTATTTAAAGACGAAAATAAAAACCCGTTCAAACCCGCCCTGCTATAACGTCAAATGTTCCTTGTCATCGAGGTGCATCTTCCGCAATAGGACAAAATCCACCCTTTCTTTTTTTAAGACTAGAAAGTAAGTTTTCCTCTTGACTGGGCAATGGCATCCCTTAATGTTCCAGGTGCACCATTTAAGCATATCATTTTCCAGAACACACTGTAGCAACATTTGAACTCGAGATTGGAAGAACTCGAATAACTGATCATTAATAAACAAAGTCTTATAGAGCTTAAAAACCACACAGTCTAAAAGTATTACAACTGACAAGCTCTCAAAACTTTCCAAAACTAAACATATATAAAAAACCAAAAAACTAAAAAAATCAATAGGGGAATTTAAAATTTCCACAAAGTTTTTGCTTTCTCTGCAGAGTCAGACGAGGTCATGGATCCATTAAATGCAATAAGGAGAATCGTTGGGTACCAGAGGGAATACTGATTCCCGAGTTCCCTTACTCTTCTCTTGATAGGTGTTAGACTTGGAAGCAGGTGAGTACTTTGGTGATAGCGATCACAATTCTGTTATGTTTACTTTAGTGATATCAAGGGATAGGTGTATACCACTGGGCAAGAGTTACAGCTGGGGGAAAGGCAATTACGATGCGATTAGGCACGATTTAGGAAGCATAGGAGGGAGAAGGACACTGAAGGGGATAGGCACATAAGAAATTTGGAGCTTATTCAAAGAAAAGCTACCGTGTGTCCAAGATAGGTATGTCAGGCAGGGAGGAAGCTGTAGAGCGCGGGAGCCATAGCTTACGAAGGAAATGGAATCTCTGGTCAAGAGGAAGAAGAAGGCTTAATTTAGGATGAGATGTGAAGGCTCAGTTAGGGCGCTTGAGGGTTATAAGGTAGCCAGTAAAGACCTAAAGGGAGAGCTGAGAAGAGCCAGGAGAAGACATGAGAAGTTGTTGGCGGATAGAATCAGGATAAACCCCAAGGCTTTCTATAGGTATTTAAGGAATAAAAGAATGACCAGAGTAAGATTAGGGCCAATCATGGATAGTAGTGGGAAGTTGTGTGTGGAGTCAGAGGGGATAGGGAAGCACTAAATGAATATTTTTCAACAATATTCACTCTAGAAAATGACAATGTTGTCAAGGAGATTACTGAGATACAGGCTATTCGACTAGGTGGGATTGAGGTTCACAAGGAGGAGGTATTCGAAATCCTGCAGAGTGTGAATGTCCGTAAGTCCCCTGGGCCGGATGGGGTTTATCCTAGGATCCTCTCGGAAGCCAGGGAGGAGATTGCCGAGCCTTTGGCATTCATCTTCAAATCGTCTTTGTCTACTGGACTAGTGCCAAAAGACGGGTTAACGTGGTGTGTATGGATTTCAGCAAAGCGTTCGATAAGGATCCCCATAGTAGGCTATTGTACAAAATGCGAAGAAATGGGATTATGGGAGATATAGCAGTTCGGATCAGTATTTGGCTTGCTGAATGAAGACAGAGGGTTGTGGTTGATGAGAAATGTTCATCCTGGAGTCAAGTTAGAAGTGGGTCGGTGTTGGGTCCACTGCTGTTCGTCATTTTCATAAACGACCTGGATGTGTGTAGAAGGGTGGGTTAGTAAATTTGCAGATGGCACGAAAGTCGGTGGAGTTGTGGATAGTGAGTAAGGATGTTATAAGTTACAGAGAGACATAGGTAAGCTGCAGAGCTGGGCTGAGAGGTGACAAATGGAGTTTAATGCGGACAAGTGTGAGGTGATTCACTTTGGTCAGAGTAACCGTAATGCAAAGTACTGGGCTCATGGTAAGATTCTTGGGAGTGTAGATAAGCAGAGAGATCGCAGTGACCAGGCACACAGATGCTTGAAAGTTGCCACTCAGGTTGACAGGGTTGTTAAGAAGGCATACAGTGTTTTAGCTTTTATTAATAGAGGGATCAAGTTCAGGAACCATGAAGCTATGCCATAGCTGTACAAAACTCTAGTGCGGCTGCACTTGGAGTATTGTGTACAGTTCTGGTCACCGCATTATAAGAAGGATGTGGAAGCTTTGGAAAGGGTGCCGAGGAGATTTACTAGGATGTTGCCTGGTATGGAGGGAAGGTTTTACGAGGAAAGGCTGGGTGACTTGAGGCTGTTTTCATTAGAGAGCAGAAGGTTGGGAGGTGACTTTATAGAGACATATAAGATAATCAGAGGGTTAGATATAGTGAGCCTTTGCCTAAGAATGGTGACGGCGAAGATGAGGGGGAATAGCTTTAAATTGAGGGGTGATAGATATGGGACAGATGTCAGAGGTAGTTTCTTTACTCAGAGAGTAGTAAGGGTATGGAATGCTTTGCCTGCAACGTTAGTAGATTCGCCAACTTTAAGTACATTTAAGTTGTCATTGGACAAGCATATGGACGTACATGGAATAGTGTAGGTTAGATGGGTTTCAGATTGGTCTGACAGGTCGGAGCAACATCAAGGGCTGAAGGGCCTGTACTGCGCTGTAATGTTCTATGTTCTATATCATCAAAGTATTTTTTTCTGAATCACCGCCCCCGAAACGTTCCGAAAGGACATAATCCTGGAGCCTGTGAATTAAAGACATTGGATCTTTCCCCTGAGTTCTGGAAGCTTCCATTCGTCTTTGTTTATCCCCATAACTATGTAACCGCACGCGGACAAGGCAAGAGCGCCGGTCTGAGCCTGACCTGTGCACCGTAACCCAATGAACTGTCTTCGTCTTCACCCGACCCTCTTCAGTTTCGAAGTGAAGGAATCGCTGCAGCCAGTTCTCAAAAAATACTCACTGGCTGACCACCTGCTGTCTGGGCCAGCAGACCAACGATTCTTCATCCTGCCCCTGTCCTCAAGGTCGTCATCATGTTCAATTAAGATACGGACCTGTTTTTCAACGGTAACGATCCTCTCTTGTGAGGAATTTATCGCAGACTCTGTCATTCAGTTCGGCGCTTGACATCGTCCATTTTGTTTCCAAGGCTGTCAAGTTGCTGCTCATGTTTTTGGAGCGCGTCTGAGAGTGGTAGTGGTTCTAGCCACGGCTGAACGTTTCTTTCATCATGCCTTCAATCATTTCACATAACTTGGTGAACTCAGTGACCAAGTCCTGGTGAGTAACTGGGTCCATGGAACGAGCAGAGTGGGTTGCAGCTACAGCCTCAGATATGCTCGATGCTTCTGATGGCTGCACCACTTGTTGGGACTGACTGGATCCTTTCCCATGTTTTGTCATTACCACTTGACAAACCGGGATCAGTAAAGATTCTATCACTCTTTTAGGGTTGAATTTTAAGTAAGTTGCTGGGGTGTAGTGCGTTAGGGAACCACTTTGCCCGTGCTGTGATGCAGAGCCCAATAAATCAAACCTTCCAGATCGCCGCCATCTTGGATTCCCCCTTTACATTTTATCAATATTATCATTTCGGTTTGCATTATATTCCTGGATGTTCTGGAGCAGCGTGATTTTGTATCACAGTCTACATTTTCCCCTACACTGCAAATTGCTGCCCATTCCTCGATAATCCTTGACTCTGTTGTTACTTATGAACCTCTATCTGTGCCTCAAAAATATTTAATATCTCTTTCTCCAGAGCTCTGCGGGGAAGAGAGTTCCAAATACTCTCACCACTGAGAAAACAAAACTTAACCTCAACTGTGTGTGAGATCATTTTTGCCTCCTTACTTGACAAAAGGATATAATTAATTTGGAAGCAGTTTGGAGATGTTTCACTTCATGTCTTCCAGGAATGAGGGTCTTATATTATGAAGGCTTTAACAGGTTACTCTTGGAATGAGAGGTGATCTTATTGAAACATACAAAACCTAGAGGAGAGTGATCAGATAGATTCCCACTGGGTGTTTGTATCGTCCAAACTTCTTGTTGTTTTTATAGAATTTCTACAGTGTGGAAGCAGGACATTCCATCCATCAAGTCACATTGTCCCTCGGAACAGTATCCCCTCCGGAACTACCCCCGTACTCTATCCATGTAACCCTGCATTTCCCATCACTGACCTATCTAACCTACACATCCCTGGGCAGTATGGGCAATTTAGCATGGCTAATCCACTCTAAGCTGCACATTTTTGGAGTGAGGGAGGAAACTGGAACACTGGTAGGTAACCCAAACAGACATGGGGAGAATGTTCAAAATTCAAATAGACGATTGCCCGAGGTTGGAATTGAATGCAGCTCCTTGGTGATGTGATGTAGCAGTGCTAACCACAGATCCACTATCTACATCCGTTAGTTCTATTAGTTACTTGTGGCTGACTTAAGAAATCTGCCTGACTTGTTCCTGTCACTGAACCTAACCCAGTCTGAGACCTTTATCATCGGCCATATTACCAATCTAGTTCCATTTAAAATTTGTTGTAAGCAATGGAAGAGTGGGACTAGAAAAGGAAAGAGTGACACCCTCCATCCTCAGTCGCAACTGGAGTGAGTTAAAAAATCACAAAGTGGTCTTTCATTCCCGTGGGAATTCTCTTTCCCAGAATTTGGGATGGCCAGATACTTATATTATACCGAGGCTGGTTTTGTCTATAGACAGGTGAATCAGGGATAATGGTGCATGGAGAGCAAAGTGCAACTGGGACCACAATGAGATGAGTCACGACCTTTGACACTGGTGAAGTAGTGTCAAAGGGCCGAATGGCCCCCTCGTGTTCCTCAGCCCTGTGTTCTGATGTTCCATTCAGCCCTTCGGTCCTGCTACACAGGAACAGATCGAGGCCACTCCGATGGTTAGGTGCAGTTGCGGAAATGTACGTGGAAAATGCAAGCTGGGCCAGAGAGTGCTCCCACCACTTCCCCCACCCCCTACAATCCCTGCTTCCAGGCTTCCCCTCTCTGTAAGTTCTGCTCCAGATGAGGAGCATATTGCAGCCCCAGATTGGCTGGGAATACAACCCCATACCCCCCACGCAGGGTTAAAACAACAAATCCTCTGTCCTCCCTGAATGCAACATTTTACAACACGATTTCCATGAAAATAGCCCATTACTTTCCAAAAGCATAGCATGTGAAATGAATAAATAGGAACAGGAGTAGGTCAATCTACTCCTCAAGCTAACCCTGTCATTTAAAAAGTACATGGCTGATCTACTCCAGGGCTCAACTCCACTTTCTTGCCGACTCCTTGTATCCGTACACACCTCTCTGGATTGGGGAATTCCAGACATTCACTACCTTCTGAGAGAAGACATCGGTTTGCATCTCAGATTGAAATCGATGTTCCATATTCGGTATCTATATCCTTGAGTCCGACACTTTGCCCAGGAATGGAAACAACTTCTCAACATCTAATTTCTCAAGCCCCCGACGTGTCTTGTATGTTTCAGCAGTATCACTCATCATTCATTTAAACCCAATGAATGATCGCATCACCTTTTTTTAGAGACTCTCTATAACTAAACCCTTTCATCGCAGGAAAATGCCTAATGTACCAACATAGTTACTTTATGCCTGCTGACTTTATGTTTCATACTCAGGAAGACTTCAAACCCTTTGTACTGTTCCTTTTCTGGACGTCATCTCCATTAAATAACAGCCTGCCTTTTGATTCTCAGTGTCATCCTCAAACGCGGATGTATGTTGCACTCAGCTCCCTCCTTCAGGCTATCAGTATAGATTGTAAATAACTGATGCCATCAGACTGATATTTGTGGTACTCCAGCAGATACACCTTTATCATAAAGATCCATTCATCCTGACTCTTCGATTTCTGTGTTAACCAATCATCATCCCATGGTAAACAGTATCCGACGTGCTAGAACTTCTGTTTTGTGTAAGAACTCTTATTTAGTAATACCTTGTGGAAAATCTCTGGAAAGTTTTGTGTCTACCAGATCCCCTTTATCAAATCCGCTTGTTACATTTTCAGGCATCTCCAGAAGTACTTTGCATGATTTTATGGGCAAAATATAATTTCCCTTTCACAGACCCACACTGACTCTGCGTGAAGCTTTTCTAAATGTCCATGCTGGCCAGGTTTTCCAAACTATGCTAGTCCCATCTGCTTTCATTTGACCCATATGCCTCTAAGTGTTTCCTAGTCATATAGTTGTCCAAATGATGTTAAATGTTCCAGCTGAACACGCAATCTACCACTCTTCCTCTGGCAGCCCATTCCATACCCACACCACACTCTGTGTAGAAACGTTGTCCCTTCGTCCCTTTTAAATATTCCCTCTAACACCTCTCTATGCTTGAACCCCCCCAGCCCGTGGAAAAATCTTAGCTATTCACCCTATCCATTCCTCTCATGATTTTATAAGCTTCTACAATGTCAGCCCGCAACCTTCTACACTCTGTCTGATACTAACTTCAAGAACAAGCATTTAAAGATAAGCACTGCAAATGTGAAGTGATATTAAACATCTCAGGTAACCAATACTCAGCCCAATCTTCATACTGTTATTTGTTTTTCTCCATGTTACAATACTAAGGCGACATGAAACGCTTACTAGTGCCAATAAGAAGTTAGGCATCTGAATTCCTTTGTCTAAAGAGGATAATGATCACTACAGTGAAAATATATCTGTGGCCATATCTATATAACAACATATGGTCAACATTCTCCCTCCTGGCCTCCCTGTGACTGTTTGTGGTTGTGTCTGCTTTATCTTGCAATTAATAGAGAGAACCCCTTTCCCCTATTAACACCTTAATTTAAACACTTTTTACAGAATCTTTTCATTCACCACTGCTAAAAGCCCGTTGATCTTTTGCCACACCGTCTTTTCCCTGCCCCCCATCCCCCACTTCCGGCAAGGGATTAAAAGACTATTTTGCAATTATATTCAGTTTTGAAGAAGTGTCACACTGGACTGGAAACGCTAACACTGTTTCTCTGTCTCTGCAGATGCTGACAGACCTGCTGAGTTCCACCAGAAATGAAAAGGCACAGAAAAAAATTCAATTATGGATTGAAACTATGGATACTGGAAATGGGAGTACAAAAAATGCTGGAGATACTGGTAGCTTTATAGATGATTAACTGGACCTGAAAGTTTAATTCTGTATTCACTCCAGAAGATGCTGCAACACCTTTAGCAATTTCTTCAGCAATTTCTGTTTTTGAACAATTTCCAATGACGTATGTCAAAGATGCCTAAACATCTTGTCCAACATGGAGCGCCGTACACTGGGAACTGAACAATAACGCATGGTGCAGATGTTCGTTGACTCTGAAATTGCATCAGGTTGGCATCACTGACAATACAGAGCTCTGAGTCATGGTCTGGGAGAAAAACAGGGACACACGTTCACTTCAAATACAGAAGATGGCATTATGGAAAGGAGAAGATTCAGATTAGTACCTTAAATTGATTGAGTTTATGCAACAAATTAGAGCCGTGGCACCAAGGATAGACTTCCAGCAGAATGAGAATATGAAAATGGAAGCATTTCCACATCAGAAACCAGAGTAGGTCACTGGGTACAGGGCTGATGGGTGAATAGGTCTCGGTGTGAAATGGCGAACAGTCAGTAGAATTGAATTGTAAATTATGCAGCTAAAACTGGGTTATCATCTGATGCTGTAGGTCTCAACAGCAGAAGAAGCAGACTTGTATTCAATGACAATCTGTAACATTTTCCTGACGATACTTCATCAGTCTCCCATTACCATCAAGTCGATCCATGGTTCAGTGACGAGTGTGGGTGAACATGCCAGGGTCGGAATCACGTGCACCTCAGCCTGATGATAACCCATTAATGCGACCACACTGGACTGGTTACACTCCAAACAGCAGGACTAACATCTGATACAGAGGGAGAAATGATACCAAGACTGACAAATCAGATCTAAGCTCTGTCGGCCTGTCAAATCCATGCATAAATGTCGATGGACCATTAAACAACTTACTGGAAGAGAGGATTCCACAAATATCTGCACGCTAAATAATGGAACAGCCCTGTACGTCAGTGTAAAGATGCGGTATCTGTACCATCCTTAGCCAGAAATGTTGAGTCAATTACCCACCTCACTGCCACCATGATGCCCACAGAATCACAGATGGCAGTCTTCAACCAATTCAATTCACTGCACATGACATGCAAAAAACAGCTGGACACTGTAGATAAGGCAATGGGCCCTGACCCTATTCCTGTAATAGGACTGAAGACTTATGCTGCACAGCAAGCCGTGTCCCTGGGAAAGCTGTTTCATTCCAGCTCCAACTCCGACATCTCCCTGTCAATGTGGAAAATTACTCAACTGTATCCGATCCGCTAAGAGTACGATTACTGCAATCTGACTCTTTACTAGCCCTTCAGTCCCATCACGACAGTTAAATTGGTGGGAGTTCTATTTGACAGAGATGCCAAGCAACACAGAAATAATCTGCTCAGTGTGGTTTCCGATAGGTCCCCATGTGGAGATGGTGCTGTTTTGGAAATGTCACTGGATTACTAACCTAGACCAGGCTAATGCTCTGGCAGCTGATGCAAATTAAAAACAATTCATCAAATATCAAAATCTAGAATCTGGTGTCAGTAATAGTGATCTTGTGTTCAATGTCAGTTGTTAACTTCGATTTCCTTCCCCAATGTAGTTTCAGGAAGTGAATCTCCCGTGCTTTCCTGGTCTGGCCTAAAAGTGACTCCAGACACAGAGACATGTGATACACTCTTCAATGATCTCTGAATCGGCCAAACAAGACACTCAATTGTATCAAACTGCACTGAGGTCTTCAATGATAAACCCGTACCGAAGACCAGGCCCCAGCCTCGTTAGTAGAAAATGGAATGGGAAACACAATCCTGCCGACCCTGCACAGACCTCTTTCCTAACAGTTGAGAGCTTGTGACAATATTTGCAGAGCTGTCCCACACACTGCATAGAAACATTGTGACAGGAGTAGGTCATACAACACATTGAGCTTTCCCTGTGCTAGGTAATGGCCTAACATCTCCTTAGTGCAGTTTTCCGCATACAACAGTCATATCCCTTAATATGTTTTAACATTGTGAAATATAAAATGAGAACTGCTGTAGTGCCTTCAGCCCATTCAATATACAGGCAGTTCTCCGATAATACGTGCTGATTAAATACAATTTGGCTGCAATGTGATTCGTGAATCTTTTTTCGAAAAGTGAATTCCCGTTCACTGTGACACAATTCCTTGCCAGAAACCAGCTGAACAGCAAAACGCTGCCTCAGGATCCTCTCTCTGCAAAATGTACAAACAATGTGGTCAGCTAAAACAGGAATCCAATACACTCAGGAAGCCTTGAAACTGAGGCTGAAACTGGAAATTGAAGACTACATTCAGAAAGAACTTTATTTCAAACTGTGGAGAGAAACTTGAGGAGACCTGGAATTCCCCATCGCCATCACGTGGTTATTCAGCCCCCACGTGCTTTCTGGTGAAAGGTACAGTGCTCCAGTGAGTGACTGAAGTGTGAAAGTGTTACATTTACGGCACTGTTCCATTACAACATGTGATTTAACGGTTTATTTAGACTGAACTAGTGTGTGTGTTAGACTAAACTTAATTTTTGGTTTTTACTGATACATTTTGGGGTTCGTCGCTTACCCTCTTTTTTCCATAGACCCCATTATTAATATTGCATGATTTTCGGCAACACAGTGTTGCTCAGAAACACAGTTACCGTGTTATTGGAGAACAACATGGACTGATAGCTGATCTGCTATCTTCACACCATACTCATGCTCTATCCCTATCCCTTTAATTTCCAGAAATCCTTATTTATATTCAGCGTCATGACTTCCTCAGCCTGATCTGGGAGAGAGTACCCCTGGTTCGCCAGTCTCAGAGTGCAGACATTTATTCAAATCTCAGTGCAAAACGGCCTGTTTGTACCTGATACTGTGGCTGAGTCAGGGGAATGACCATCCCTGCTTCCAATCTGTCTCGCCCAATCAGAGTGTGACATATTTCACTGAGATCACCACTCATTTTCCTAAACCGCATGGAACACAAGTCCATTCGCCCCAAACTCAGATCTGATAACAAGTCTGTCACCCCAGAGATCAGTCTGGTCATCCTTTACTGCTCTCTCCCAATGTCAGGTTTGTCCTCTATTAGGAACAGAGACCAAAACTGCACACAATGCTGCACAATGTTCTCGATGGTGTCTCATCAAGGCCCTGTACAGCTGCAGTAAGATACTCTTACTCCTGTACTCAAATCCCCCTGAAATGAAAATGAATATAGCATTTATCTTCCTCCCTACTTATTGCTCCAGAAATATTGCTGTCAGTGACTGGTGTACAAGGAGATCCAGATTCCTTTCAATGTTACACCTCCCCACTTTCTGGGTCTATATACACTGGTCAGCGTGCAAATGCCATTCCCAGCATTGACTCCTGGATTCAGAACTCACTGCCTTACATGGATTCGGAGGGCTGCACAGTAATAAACAAAAATGCAGCTTAAGTTCCTTTATAGAGCAACATTTTTCAACCACTCCCTTTTCAAATGATAGGCTGCCATTCTATTGTTCCCATCAATGTACACAACATCTCATCTCTCCCATTGCTCTCCATCCGCCACGTATTTGCACAGTTATTTCACTTGTCTCAGTCACCTTGGAGCTTTTTTACATCCTCCTCACCACTCACAAGCTGATATTGTTTAGTGCTGTCAGCAAACTTGGGAATATTGCATTTGAGACACTCAACTAAATATATGATGTGTATTGGCAATAGCTGGCGCCCAAGCCACGATCCTTGCTGTATACTCCTAGACTTTCATTAAAAAAAACATTGTTTTATTCCTACTCACTGTTTCTTGCCAGCTCTGTCCTTCGAGAACCATGTCCATGTATTAGCCCCAGTCCCACAGGATTCAAATTTGCACAATAGGCTCGGGGCTTTATCAAAAGTCTTTCTGAAATTCCACTCGTATTGCAATGATAGCTTCTCCATAATTTTGCTAAAAGCCACTTTCTCAACTATGATTCCCATTTCAGAAATCTCTGTTGATTTTGACTATGCCCATTAATTTCAGTCCGATACTTTCTCTAACTGATTAGTTGATAATTTAATTCTATTCCCTTTTTCTCACCAGACTAAAGTTCCCTCGTCTTGCTAGGAAGTTTTCTGTTGTTTTGTTTTCTTCTGTGAACGCATAACTGAAGTATTTGCCCCACAGTTCTGCTATTTCCCGGTCCTCAATTATCTGGTATCAAACTGTAGGAAAGCTGCACATTTTTCCCCCTAATTTTGCCATTGACATATTTTCAGAATATATTAAAAGTTTTGCAGAAAACCTTTGTTCCGATATTCTTCAGAATCCTATCAATTCCTATTTTAAGGTACTCAGTGATTGGCCTTCCACAGTCATACAATCACTGAAGCAAAGACTCTGTACTATCAGAAATACAGCACGGTCAACATTAGACACACTTCGCGACTCAATACCCGTAGCCGTGAAACTTAAGGCATTTCAAGTGCACTGCCGTGTATTTTCTAATAGTTTTGAGGTTACCATGACAACTCGCCTCTCAAGAAAAACATTTCAGACCCCAACACACTCTGGGTGAAAAGCAATCCTCAAATCCTCACTAAACCGCAAACCTTTCACTTTAAAAGTGTGGCCCTTTGACTAAAAGGAACAGCTGCTGTCCATCCACACTGTCCATGCTCCTCGTAATCCTATCCTTCAGAATCACGTCCCCCTCAGCCTCCTCTCCTCCAAACGAAACAACCCAAGCTTATCCAGCCTCTCTCCATAGCTGATGTGCTCCATCCCAGGGAATATCCTAGTGAATCTCCTTTGCACCCCGTCCAGTGCAGTCACATCCTTCCTGTAATGTGATACCCAGAACTATACACGGTATCCCATCTTGGCATCACCAAAGTTCCGCATAGCTCTTATAATCTGTGCCTCAATGAATCAAGGTTATGTTTACAGTCCCCTATGCTTTCCCAAATTGTGCAGTAACCTGTCCATCACATTCAGGGATGTGTGCAGAAACACCCTCTGACCTTCCTAGTGTGCTGCCATTCATTGAGTCCTCCCCTGTCTGGTTCCTTCTTCCAAAGTGCATCACCTCATATTTATCAGGGTTACATTCCATCTGCCATTGATCTTCCCAGCTGACCACACCATCTGTATCTTCCCATAATTTAAGGCCTTCCTCCTCACTGCCAACCAACCGGCCAATCTGCGTATCAAACACAAACTTACTTCTCACACTCCCCACCCCTCGTCCATATTCATAGTGACATCATTTATGAGTACCACAAATATTAAAGTGGAAAATCATACAACATCAGGTTAGAGTCCATCAGGTTTGTTCGGAGGCACTAGCTTTCGAAGCGCTACTTCTTCATCAGGTGATTGTGCGCTTTGATGAAGAAACAGCACTTTGAAATGTACTGCCGCCGAATAAACCTGTTGGACTATAATCTGTTGTTATGTGATTTTTAGCATTATCCACCCAGTCTAACAACAGCATCTCCCAATCACAAAGAATAAGGGACACAGCACTGATCCCTGTGGTATACCATTGGACACTGGCCTCCAGTCACACAAGAAGTCAACCACCACCTTGTGTCTCCTACCACCTAACTTCATTTGCATGAAATTTGGCAAGTCACTAATGAGTCCTACCTGTTCCCTGGTCATTCTGTTCCGCTGGACACACTTGTATATTATCTGGGAATTCTCCCTAATCTTGCCCTGCCAGCAGGTTTCCATGCTCCTGTGTTAGTTATTCCCCGACGTGTGCAGAATTTCCTCCTTATTGCAGTCTTAAATGGTCTGTCCTTTCTCCTGCCATTATTTCCCTTGATTGTGTATAAGACAGCCGGAGAAACATCCTGTTAATTTCCAACTTGTCACATGTTTTGTGAATTTTATACATTTCAGTGACCCATCTCTCATTCTTTGAAACTCTGGAGATCACAGGCGGAGTTTCCTCATCACGCAATCTCACCAATTGAGGGATTGATCTGGGGAATGTCCATTGAACTGCCTCTGTGGTCAGTATATTCTTTCTCAGATTTGGTGACCAAAACTACTCAATATTCCAGGTACAGTACTCACCAACAGGCTATTAAACTGCTCCAACATGTCTTTTCATCTATATTCTGACTCCCTTAAAGGAAGGCAATCCAAACTTTAACTTACCACTTGCATATATTCCTCCAAATACCTTACACATTCATTGCATTTACAAACTCATTGTGTGAGTTCTTATAGAAAGCCTTCTGATAATCTAAAATATGCCAATTGTACTGGTTCCCCATTATCTATGTTGTAAGAATCAACTTCAAACAATTCCAAAGCTTGTCAAGTATGATTTCCCTTTCAGAAATACATACTGATTCTCTCCAATGTTGCTGTTAATTTCTAAATAACGAATATCACATCCTATATGATAGAGTCCAACAGTTTTCCCACAAAAGTCAATTTAATTGGTCGGCAGTTCTCCACACTATCTCTTCTTCCCTTTGTAGATGCTTGGATCACTACCGTTCATCTATAGTGCTTGGATCCAGACTATGCAGAATGCACTTCGTAATTAACACAGTCATCGACAGGGCAACTAATATTTCTATTAGTGGTTTATTTCTGAAGATTTCGGCATGAAGTACATCTGGTTTGTCAAGGTTAACAATGTTCAATCCAGCTGTATGTTCAAGTAGAGCCTTGTTACTGATGTAAATTAACTTTATGTCTTTCGATCCACAAGGGGCGGCACGGAGGCACTGTGGTTAGCACTGCTGCCTCACAGCGCCAGAGACCCGGGTTCAATTCCAACCTCGGGCGGCTGACTGTGTGGAGTTTGCACATTCTCCCTGTGTCTGCGTGGGTTTCCTCCGGGTGCTCCGGTTTCTTCCCACAGTCCAAAGATATGCAGGTCAGGTGAATTGCCCGTGCTAAACTGCCCCTAGTGTAAGGTAAGTGGTAAATGTCGGGTTATGGGTGGGTGGCGGGTCGGTGTGGACTTGTTGGGCCGAAGGGCCTGTTTCCACACTGAAATCTAATCTAATCTAAGTCCTATGTGATGACTTCGAATTTCTGGGTGATTTTCTGGATCTTCCTCATGAAGACAGATGCAAAGTAACTGGTTATTTGCTTGGCCATTTCCCTGTTATCCATAATAAGCTCGTCTCTCCTGATTGCAGATTTCTACAATTGACTATGTAATTCTCTTTCCTTTGAAATACAGAACATAGATTTATGCAGTCTTTGTGTTCCTGTTTATTTGCATGCATGTTCCCTTTTTGATTTCCTTACCCGTTTCATGGCCCTCCTTTTCTGGATCGTAATTTTCTGAGAATTCTCAGGATTCCACAGTGTCTGGAATTCTTCTGAAGTCACTCCCTGTGATTAATATAATCTTTAATTTATTATGCTAATCATTGTTAACTCACTTTCTCACTCTTGGGTGTTTTGCCAGAAATCAATACACATATTTTTCAGACTTTGTAGTATTTCTGTAAATCTCCTGGTCCTGACCATATATATTCAGGAACACTGCAGGAGGACAGGAAAGAAATAGCGGGGGCCCTGGTTGGTACTTTTGTATCATCGGGAGCCAATGGGTGAGGTCTTGGAGGAATCCGGGGGTAGTGAATGTTGTGACATTATTCAGGAAGTGCTACAAATAAAAAGCGGGGAACTTTCGATAAGTAAACCTAAAATCTGTAGCAGGAAAGTTACTTGAGAAGATTCTGAGGGAGAAGATATACATGCATTTGGAAAGACTGGGCATTGTGAATGGGGGATTATGGCTCACAAATTTGTTAGACTGCTTTGATGAAGTGACCAGTAACTTTGGCAAGGGCATGGTTGCATATATAGTCTATATGGATTTCAGTAAGGCCTTCAATAAGGTTCCACATGGTACGCTGCTCTGGGAGGTTAGATCACATGGTATTGAGGGGGAGCTGGCAAATTAGGTCCAAAATTGTATTGATGATAGGAAGAAGAGGGTAATCGTGAAAGGATGCTGGTCGGACTGGAGGCCTATGATGAGTGGAATGCCTCTGGGGTGTGTGCTGGGACGATATATTCATATATTACACATATCTATGATTTAGATGAGAATGTACAGGCATGATTTGTAAGTTTCAAGGTGACACTAAAATAGGTGGTATCGTGGACAGTGAGGAAGGTTATCAGAAATCTCAGAAATTACAGCTGTACCTTGATCAGGTGGGGAAGTGGGCCGAGAAATGGCAAATGGAATTTAATTCAGATAAGTGTAAGTTCTCGCATTTTAGAAAGTCAAATCAAGGCAGGAGTTTCATGGTGAATGGCAGTGCCTTAAGGAATGCAGTGGAACAGAGTGACCTTGGGAATTCAGGTGCACGGTTCTCTGTAAGTGGAGTCCCGCGTAGACAAGACACTGAAAAAGGCATTTGTCTCACTCGCCTTCATCAGTTAGAGCGCTGAGTATCGAAATTAGGGAGTTATGTTGCAGTTATACAAGATGTTGGCGAGTCCATACTTGTGGCGTCATGTTCAGTTTTGTTCACTTTGCTCGAGGAAAAGAGTGCAAAAAATATTTACAAGAATGTTGCCAAGACTCAATGGTCTGAGTTATAGTGAGAGGTTGAACATTCGAGGAGTTTTTACTTTAGAATGTATGAGGCTGAGGGGGATCTGATAGTAGTGTATAAGGTCATGGAAGGCATGGATAGAGTCAATTCACTCAGTCTTTTTTTCCCCAGGATTGGGCAATCACGGACTAGAGGGCATCAATTTAAGGTCAGAGGGGAAAGAGTAAAAGGGAACCTGAGGGACAATTTCTTTTACACACAGGGTGGTATGCATATGGGATGAGCTGACAGCAGAAGTAGTTGAGGCGGGTTCATTCACAAAATTTAAAATGCATTTGGACAAATACAGAGTTAGGAAATGATTAGAAGGATACAGGGAGATGGCGGCGAAATGGGGTTAGTGTGAATGGACATTTTTTTCGGGATGGACCAGTTTGGGCCGAATGGCCTGTCTCCGTGCTGTAAGACTATATGGGTCTAACAATCATTGTTCTCCGACTGAATGTTATATTGTACTTTCCCAATTCACTGGAGTGAACTTGACCCTCTAACCTCTGGGCTTCCATGATGTTTGACCAGAATGTTCAAACATTCCACATTGAATGCAGACGCCGTGTAAAATACAACATATTAATGTCACTATTCCTCCAAAGCTGCTTCAGAGCAAGGTTAGTAATTAGTCCTTCCGACCACACAATAGACAATAGACAATAGACAATAGGTGCAGGAGTAGGCCATTCTGGCCTTCGAGCCTGCACCACCATTCAATATAATCATGGCTGATCATCCTTAATCAGTATCACACAACACCGAATCCGAAATAATCTGCTCTCTCGTTTGGTTCACAACATACTCTCCAACCTACCTGATATACACGATAGAAATTTATTTTTCACAACATTTGCAGTCACTTAGTTAACTCAGTCTCGATGCAACTTGACACCATCCATTATTACTGCAGAACCGACGAGTATTTGTTCTTCATTCACAGGATGAGAGTTTAGCTGGATAACCAGCATTTACTGGCCATGTCAGACGGCAGTTAAGAGTCAACAGCGTTGACTTGGATCTTGAGTGCCATGCAGGCCAGACCAGATAAGAACAGCCGTTTCCTTCCCTAAAGGACATCAGTGAACCAGATGAGTTTTTCCAACAATCAGGAATGGATTCCTGATCATCATAAACCCTCGGTTCCAGATACTTATTGAATTCAAATTCCACAATCTGCCATGGCAGGATTGGAAACCATGTCCCCAGAACATTACCTGGGTCTCTGGGTTAAGAGCCCAGCGATAATATCACTATGTCATAGCTTCCCTTTGAGTATAGTTGCATATATAATTTCCAGAGCAAATGATGCAAAATATTTGCGCGACAGTTTTGGTTCAGATATAGAACACAACAAGTTTGTTTCTCCTTGCTATTTGTAAGACCCACCCAAACCCTTCTGTGGAATCTGAGGGACAGAGCCTGTGTCGTTATTTGTGATAGACTTGGACAAGACATTCAGGGAGGCTCACCTCGATGCTGAGAGGATCTGAAGACAGGTACAGCAATACAGGACAAGCATCAATATCCATTCCGCTCTGTCAGGATAAGTGTCACCGTATATTCTCGCTGCTCCCTCACACTCACTGTATATCTGTTATAGCACCTGCCCTCGACCAAGACTCACACTCTAACTCCAATAAGGCTCAAGCACGAGCACACTCACTGTTGAATTCAGCACCTTCCCTCCCCCACGTTTTCTGTCCCTGATGCAATAGCCCCGCACACTAATAGCACTACATGGATACAACATTATGGACACACTCCCTCTGGCCACCTCACCATGTCACACCTCTCCTAGTCCAGCACTAACAGCAGGAACACCCACTTCCACCCAAACTCTCCCTTTCTCCCATTCCAGGAGAAACAGCCTGGAATAGGACAGAAAGGGCCACGCCGGGTGATGGAGTGCCAGATATCCGTTCCCTCATATCCCTACCCTGATATGTGGGGAGGATCCTGGAGAGAGCTGGAGAGGGCCAAGACGCCTTGGGTGGAGATTCTGAAACATCCACGTCCCACCAACCTAATAAGGAGCAGTGTTCAGTAAAGAGCAATTCTCAATTCAAACCTACTGTCAGTTCCAACCTCATCTCTCTCACTCGTAGAAGAACATATACCCCATTGCAAAGGGATGCAGGCATTGAAATACACAGATGTATTGGTAATACCCCAATATACTAACATACACAATGGATACAATGAGATAAGCATGCACACACGGAGAAGCACACAAAGACATAAACAGTCACACACAAATAGACACAAACACAGATAGAAACACACAGGCTGATACAAAGACAGACAGACACAGTCACACAAATACAAAAGTAACAAGTACATGGACACACACACACTGAAATACACATTAAGACACAGACACGAGTGCCATTAATACGTAACTAAATACATTTTTGATTTATAAGGAGATCAAGGATTCTGGGAGAAGGTAGGAGAATGATGTTGAGGAACATATTAGAAATGACTGAATGGTATATCAGACTCGATGGACCAAATGGTCTAATTCTGCTCCTTTTTGTAATGCTCATGTGGTGTTATGCTATCAGTTATTCTCTTCCTGAGACAGCAGCAGCAACATATTTGATTGGAAACAGTCAGTGGTAATGTGGGAAAAGATTGGAGGGCAGAATGGTTAATGTCTATTCCTAGCTATTGTACCACTTTATCCGAAAAGGGGCAGTGGTTTGATATGAGGTTAACACAGTTTTTAAAAAATGTGTCTCACAATGAAAGAAGGATGTCCCTTTCCCTTTACTTTTGTGCTGTCTGTGGTGTCCTCATCCTCAGGGAGCAGTGAAGACTCGGTTAATTTAGGTATTTTAGTTTGAGCTTGACTGATCTTTGCTGGACAGGAGAGGCAATGTTTATTGGGAACAGACAGGAGACGGATGGTCAGACACACTCGGATCAGCCATGAACATTCTGAATGGTGCCGCTAAATGGCCAACTGCTGCCCCTTTCCAACGTGTTGTTCCGTAAATCCACTCTCCCGGCCGTTACAGGAATATACTGCTGCCCCTATCCCATGTGTTGTTCCCTCAATCCACGCTCCCGGCCGTTACAGGAATATACTGCTGCCCCTATCCCATGTATTGTTCCCCCAATCCACTCATCGATGCTGTTACAGAGATATACTGCTGTCCCTACCTCATGAGTTGTTCCCTCAATCCACCCCTCAAAGCAGTTACAGAGATATACTGCTGACCCTACCCCAATCCACCCCTCAGTGCGATTACAGGGTAGAGGACCATCCCATTCAGCCAGACTGGATCGTTACAATGAGATGGGAGGAGACTATTCTGCCCCTCTAAGGAATTACACTGGAATATACGATGAAGTAATTCAGCTTGTTGAGTACATTACACAGACCAGGACGAGGCCATCCAACCCGCCTGAACTGCTGAACAGGAACAGGGATGTTGTCACTAACAGGAAATAGACAGTAGTGACATATGATTTTCTAAAATAAAACTGTAACTAGTTTAGACTCAGAGATCACTGTAGGGTCAATAATCTATGTAAAATATCTGGATGAAGGGACTGAGTGGATCAAAGCTGAACTACCTTGTACACCAAAATGATCATTCAATAGATCTTCAAATGGAGGGAGTGAATCTGCATTATGATGTAGACAGGGAAGGTTAGTGAGCATACCCTCAGCAGAAATAATATAATGCGAGTTGTCTATTGCAGTCGGGGACAATTTAAATGGAGAGAGATTGCAGAACTCTGTGATGCAGATGTTTCTCATATTCTTGGTACATGAATCATATGAAGTCTGTCTGCAGATGCAGCAAGTGATTCAGAAGGTAAGTGGAATGATGCTGCTTGTGCCAACGGGTATTGGGTTTAATTAGGAATATTTCACTGTATCTGTGCAAGGATTGCTGATACCACATCAGATACACTGGATGCAGTTATGATCCTCTAAACTAAAAAAAATTCAATTCCTTTCAAAGATGTTCAAAGATGCTTCCCTTTACTCATTCCTGAAATGAAGGCCTTTTGTTATCGGGGATTATCTGTTTAGATCTTAGATGAGAAATCTTACTGAACCATGATTTTCAGAGAAGTCTGTCAGCTGGATACATATTTTCTCTTGTTAAGAAGACTAAAGCTAGATAATATCTTTTTTTTAATGAGATGCACTGGTATTAACACAAATATTATGAAGATATCAACCCACTTTTAAAAATTATGCAGATGCATATAAGCACATTATTTTCATTTGCTAATGCAAGGCACTGTGCACAACAACAGCAATGATGCTGCATACAGCATACAGTCTATTATCATCCATTCCAGACAATGTACATGGAGAGTGCACATGGTCCAGTTTGGTGTTCAGGTGACATTCTTGTATTTTTCCACACAGAGACGGAGAAAAATATTACTTGCTTCAGAAGCAGCAGCCTCTCTCTCTCTCTCTTACTTTCTTCTGCCTGAAAACAAGGTGTAAGAGCAGAAACACCCTGAGTCATCTTTACCATTTGTGGAGGATTCCAGATGAGGATTCATAGGAATCTCTGCACAGCTCGAATCAAAGGGAATTCGGACAACTCCAAATCCAAATCCAACTGTTCCGGGAAGATATCCGCATTCCCAGACATTAGTGTGAGCAGAATAAATTCAAAGTCAGAAAAATATTTGAGACACTCTATCATTTTACCATTTGTTCACAGTTCAACTTTCTGTGTCTGAGATTTTTCTAGAAAATTACCCAGTCCGATGCCTATATCATTGCGCACAGCACTCAACTGGTTACATTTAAAATTTGCTTTCACCAATAGAGGAGTGGAAAAGACATGAGTGACCCTCCAACATTGGTCAGAACACGAACAAGAGATTCTCAAAAGGTTTTTAAGGTGTGAATTCCCTTCCACAGAAAATTGTGATGCCTGGATATTTCCATTTGTTCAAAATTGTCTATGTAAGACATTTGAAAGACAGATGATTGTAGGGAAATGGTACACTGACAGAAAAGTGCTGCTGTGACCTTAATCAGATCATAGTGCATAGTAGAGCCGTGCGAAAGCGTCCGTTGACCCACTCTTGCTCCACTGTCCCGTGTTACTATGGTGCATTCAGCCTCTCACAGCTCCTGCAAGGTGCAGATGGGGGCCAATGCTCCAAAGTAACACAAGATTTCATTTAATCACTCACAACTGTCACACTCAGATTGGTATGGATTGGAAAATATTATTTGGAAATCCAGGCTGATTTTGAAAGACGCCTCTGGTCTGTTTACAGAGTGCCCCCTCTACAACTTGTGCTTCATTTGTTGGCCTTGGTCTAGACAAGGATTCGTTATGAAGAAAGCTCCACACCTCACTCAGATATGACTCAAAAATGCTTTGGTCTCTCTGATTGCAATATACAATAACAGTACATCCAGGCAAATTACAGCCGTTTACTTTGAAATTAGAGAAAATGAAAATATCAGGAACAGGAATAGGTAATTCGGACGGTCAAGCCATTGTATACGATCATGGCTGATCTACTGTTCGCATTAACTCCTCCATAATTTCCAGTTCTTCACACTCCACAGCTCTCTGACAGGTCAAAGATTCATGTACCACCCCTTTAAATACTTTCAGTGATGTAGCTCCCCTAACTCTCTAGTCCAGATAATTCCTGACATTGAAAACACTCTCTGCACATACACCATTACCTATTGATATGAACAAGAGGTGAACACAGGGGCTCAGGAAAGAGTGAATGGCCTTGAGATCAAGGCAGTAGTTGACTGAGGATGTCATCGGGACCACCTAATTTTTTGAGCTTAATGAGAATCAGGTCTAACCTCCTCACTGGTTGGGGTCTATCAGAGCACAAAGGAAGATGTTTGTGGTCGGTGGCCGACAATCCTCTCAGTCCCGGGAAATCTCTTCAGGAGATCCTCAGATTAACTTCCTCAGCACAAACATCTTCAGCTCCTTCGTCAATGTCTACGTGCCCCCATTCCCGTCACCCCCCAACTATCCCAAGATCAGAAGCGGAGTGATCACTGAAGATTACACAATATTCAGAACATTTTGTCCCCACTCAGCTCCTGAACGGGTCTGTGTCCATATTCGGCAAGACCCAAACAACATTCACGTTTGTGCTGTTCAAGTGTCGGTAACATTCATGTAACAGAACGGCCAGGCACTGCACATTTCCACAGTTCAAAGAGGAGCTCATTCAGCACCTCAAGTTGGTTACACCCGGATATCTGGAAACCATTCAGCCCATTGAAATGACTGGTCAGTACGTTGAGCTGTTAAACAAGAACAGGCAGAGTCCAGTAAGACTCCTAAACCTGTTCTATGGAACCAGGAGGAGACCATGCACCCCTCGAGACACTTACGCAGGAATAGGAGGGTGTCATTGATGCTCCAACCTGGAAAACGAATAGAGCAGAGACCGCACTCATAGACTGCTCACAATGTTCCTCGTGGCTCCGTTGCCTGTGGAACAAATGATACTTTAATGTGATTTACTGGCAGTGAGGAAGGAAGCCAAATGTTTTGTGCCAAGCCTCAAGGAAGCATCTTCCATCTCCAAGAAGACAGACCCATGTTCTCCTTTGGGGTCAGAAGCTGGCGGGGATAGTTAACTGTTTTAGAATGAAGGTACTGTGGCTCCTGTCGGGATGGTGGATAACGTGAAGTTCTATGAAGGATCACACACCGAATGCACTGTATTAATGTTGGAAGAGTTCAGTTAAAGACTGGCTCTCTCTCTCTCAATCGAAATGGGGAGTAGCGTTGAGTGAGAGGAACGCTCTCAGAGTCTTTTAAGCCATCGAGAATCATTTAAACCAATTAAAAAAAACATGGAATTTATCACCGTATTAGTTCTGTTTGGAATATAATGAATGACTGTCCATCACCTTACGGTTGAATGCAATCACCTCTTATTCTTCAAAGCGCTACAGAATAATCCTCATGCACGCCCGATGGTACAATCATCCCAACAATTAGTCTGGTGAAACTCCTTTATACTCTTTTTGCCAAGAGGATTATTCCTTATAGAGCAGAGAAAATCTGTGCACAATACCGCAAATACTATCTCAACAACGCTCTAGGGTTGATCACAATAATTCTGTTCCCTCACTTAGCTGTCTCAGCTTCTTTCCTGTTGTATAAATAGCCATTCCTTCTCTCTGCACTGCGAATGATGTGGAATTTTGAAGTTTCTTGCATCTGTGCGTCAGTCATCACCAGAGGTGTCGATGGAGATGCATATCACGTTCAGAGGGAGACTCAATCAGAAAGAATTCACTTGAAACAGGGAATGGTCACCTACCTGAATGGAAATGCCTTACAGGATAATGGAAATCAGGCAGAGAAAGGGAACTATCTTTCCTTTTGTTCTTCCCTCACGGGATGTGTGCAGTCCTGGTCAGGCCAGCATGTCATGCTGACCTTGAACTGAGTGGCTGATTCAGCTGTTGATAGGATAATAGAGAGTAAACCCCATTGCTGTGGGTTTGCAGTCACACAGAGTCCTGAACATGGAAGGATAACCAATTGCCTTCTCTAAAACAAACAGATATGCTTCTGTTGAAAACTAGTGGTGATGACTTCATTTGCATTCCATCAACTTCCTTCATGAGATACCAACAGATTATAATTCTGTGCCGTTTGATTATGAGTCAACGACTTGACCACCATGCACTGTCTGTCCATCTGACAGATTCTGTGGAAAGGACAAATTAACCAGCTCAAGTGCAAATATTTTGTGACGTAAGCATAGTTAGACGGGTCTTGAAACGGTTATATCTGGATCTACCAAAGACACAAACGATGGATTATTCAGCAGTTGCATTGAGGCTGAAAAGGTGACTGAAATATCCTGATCGTGGCCTTGGGCAGGATTAGTGAGTGGGGAGAATATGTAGAAATGTAAATATGAATGAAGAGAAAAGATCATGGAGATTAGGAACAGTCTGGTTTCTCCTTGTGTATTGTTGAGTAAGTTGTGTACTTTAATTTGCTAGTTATAATCAGTAAGGAATAAAATATTTGACTGGATCTGAAATTGATGACTTCCAAATTTTAAAATGTGAATATGAACAGCAATTCAGTTTGACTCAGCTTAATGGTCAGATGGAATGACTTACCAGGAACATCCACTATAGAGAGGATGGGATAATAACCACCTTGAGTAATCCAAAGGATATCTTCGATCCGTGAAGCTAATGATGTCCAAGGCTGAGAAAGGTCGAAAAGACCCTCGGATAAACTCCTGTCTGTTGTAATATTCCAGTCTAATGTTCTCAGATTCTGATCCATTATTGGAACATCCCAGTCTAATGTTCTCAGATTCTGATCTCTCCTCCCCCGTCTCTCGAGCTGCTGATACCTGTTAGTCCAGTCATTGATGCTCCTGCCCATACTGGGATAACGGATTGACCCGAGTCCTTAATGAATAGAAGGGGCAAACCCTCCAGTGACACATCTCGGATCCACGGAGAATGACATCAATCACAGTCACTGAACAAATAGCTCCAGCCAACACCTGTCAATTCAATATTGTTTTATTCATATTCAAAACAATGATTCAAACTGTCATTTTCTGGATGGACGATGTGAGGGTGACTGATGGAACAAATCTTGAGTCCGGTAGATCAATTGAGTGTAACCATTCAATCTGTCGTGGATGCAGGCGTAATGCCATAAGTTTATCAGAACGTAAACATGCGTCTCTGATTATAAATGGAAACATACATCCTGGAACTATTGATCAAACATCATAATTTCAATAAAACATTGAGACAATTTTTATAGTTCATGATCTGAGGCCAATGTGCGTCTGAGAAACGTGGGGTTGTAACAGACAAGTAGCATGGATATGTTAACAGAGAATTGAACGTGACAAATGCAATTCAGATTGTTATTCCAGGTTTAGAGACAGGCAGATGAGGCCTGTGCTATTGATGTTATCGATGTTAGTGAACTGTGATGAAATGTCATTTACTGGACTTGAATTACAGTGTGATTATGGCATTGTGGAGGAGACAGGAAACAGAGAGAATTGTGAGACATGGCAGTTCAGACTGGAGGGAGGGACAATAATATTCCTCAGTCATCAGTATTGGAATGTTATTCTTTATAACTCATATGAAGAACAGATTCAAGGATATATCTAAAGTGAGGAATGAGGAGTAAAATTTGTTTATTGAACACAAAATACGGGGACAAAATGATTTTCTGTCCGTACTAAACTATGGGAAGTACAAAGAAATAAGATACACTCATGATATTGAGCTACAAAAATTGAAATGTGTATTACAAAACCATGGAAGTGGTGTGTAATCTTTATCAATCATTATTTGGCTCACAGCTGAGATGCTGATTTCCCCTCTGTCAGTGATCCCCTCATTGAGATTCTCTGGCGCAGAATCTCAGTATCGAGCACGATTCACAGTTCCTGATGTTGTTCACCCAGTCTATTTAAATTAAATCACCTTCTCACTGCAGAGAAAAAACAAATCACTTGGCCTTTGGACTCTGTTTAACTGTCAGCAACTCAGCTCTGTGATATTATTGGTGATAAATGCTCTGGGACCACAGCCAGTATCCGCACAGTGCTCAAACGGTATGGCAATAGATAAAGGCCTTGCAGTCCGTGAGAATTTCTAAATAAAAGTTCCATTTTCTGTCTGTTCCTGTCTATCTCCCCTCATGCAGTCTTCTGATCTATCCAACTCACCCTCGTTTAACATCCCTCCAATCACTCCCTGTTTCCAAATTGTGCAGTTGTATAGCTTGATGTTTTGGCCATTTTGGAGAAATGGATAGAGCAGGGAATGGACTGATCGTTGTAGGGTCCGGGGTTTAGATGCTTCAATAAGAACAAGGAAGGTACTAACAGTGGGGCGGGGGTGGGGTTGGGGGTGGGGGAGGGTGCGGTGGCATTGAATTGAAAAGCATTACGTTGATAGAAAGGATGTTTGATAAGGACTCGTCTAGTGAGGTCGTATGGGAAGAGGTTAGAAACAAAAACGGAGAGGTCACCCTCTTGAAAGTTCTCTATTGCCCTCTGAAAAGTTCCAGAGATGTAGAGGAAAGGATTACAAAGATGATACTGGATAGGAGCGAAAGTAACAGAGTAGTTGTTATGGAAGAATTTAACTTTCCAAATACTGACTGGATGTGCTGCAGTTCACTTACTTTATATGGGTCAGCTTTTGTCCAATGTGTGCAGAATTGCTTCCTGACACAGTATGTAGATAGGCCAACAGGAGCCGAGGCCAAATTGGATTTGGTACTGAGTAATGAACCAGACCAGGTGTTAGATTTGGAGGGAGGTGAACACTTTGCTGATAGTGACCACAATTCAGTTATGTTTACCTTAGCGATGGAAAGGGACAGGTGTATACCGCAGGACAAAAGTTATAGCTGGGGGAAAGGCAATTATGATGCGATTAGGAAAGGTTTTAGGATGCATAGGATGGGGAAGGGAATTGCAGAGGATGGGTACAATTTAAGTGTGGAGCTTTTTCAAACAACAGCAACTGTGTGTCCTTGATAAGTTTATACATGTCAAGAAAGGAGCAAGTGGTCGAGTGAGGCTGCTGTGGTTTCCTGAAGCAGTTGAATCGCTTGTCAAGAGGAAGAGGGAGGCTTATGTAAAGATGAAACGTGAAGGCTCAGTTCGGATACTTGACAGTTACAAGTCAGCCTGGAAGGACTTTAAAAAAGAGCTAAGAATAGCCAGGAGAGAGCATGAGAAGTCTTTGACAAGTCGGATCGTGGAAAACCCTCAAGCTGTCTATCAGTACGTCATGAATAATAGAATGAACAAATGAAGATTAATGGCAATCAAGGAAAGTAGTGTTAAGTTGCGTGTGGAGTCTGAGGAGATAGGACAGGCTGTAAATTAATATTTGAATCAGTATTCACAATGGAAAAAGAAAATGCTTTCGACGCCAATACTGACATACAGGCTATTAGACTAGACGGATTGAAGTTCGTAACGTGGAGATGTTAGCAGTTCTGGAGAGTGTGAAAATAGATATGTCCCCTGGGCCAGATGGGATTTATCCTAGGATTCTCTGAGAAGCTAGGAAGGAGTTTATGCAACCATCTGTTCGGAGTTTTACATCGCCATTGTATACAGGAATAGTGCCAGAAGACTGGAGGACAGCAAATGTGGCCCTTTGTTCAAGAAATGGAGAAGATACAACCCTGGTAATTATATACCTGTCTTACTTTGGTTGTGGGTAAAGTGTTGGAGAGGATTATAAGAGAGAGGATTTAAAATCATCTGGAAAGGAATCATTTGATTAGGAATTGTCAACAAGGTTTTGTGAAAGGTATGTCATGCCTCACAAATCTTACCGAGTTCATTGAGAAGGTGACCAAATAGGTGGATGAGGGTAATGTGAGGTATGTGGATTTCAGTGAAGCGTTTGATAAGGTCCCTCATGGTAGGCTATTGAAGAAAATATGGAGAGTGTGGTGTTGGAAAAGCCGAACAGATGAGGCAGCGTCCAAGATGCATGCAAGTTGATGTTTCTCTTGTAAGCCCTTCATCAGGAATCATTTTCTGGTCTGCAGCATCTGCAGTCTTCATTTTCTCCTCGCTCCTCGGATGTTGCCTGACCTGCTGTGCGTTTCCAGCGCCACAATCTCGACTCTGATCTCAAACATCTGCAGTCCTTAGTTTCTCCCAGAAAATATAGAGACGTGGTATTTTGGGCGATTTAGCGTTTGGATCACAAATCGGCTAGCTGAAAGCAGACAGAAAGGTGGAGGTTGATGGGGAATGTTCATCCTGGAGTTTAGTTACTAGCGGTATACTGCAAGGATCTGCTTTGGAGTGACTGTTTTTTGTCCTTTTGCATGACCTTAATGAGGATATAGAAGGATGAGTTAGTAAATTTACGGTTGACAGTAAGGCTGGTGGATCTGTCGGCAGTGCTGAAGGATATTGCAGGTACTGGGCTGTAATGTTCTGTGTGCATGGACCTACAATGGGCTAAACAGCTTCCTTCTGTGATGTAATGATTCTGAGGTACTGTGGCCCACAATAAAAGCTTTAGGTGCCTGGAGAGACAAGCTGGTCCACTAAGGGACAAACACTGCACAGTCATCCATCATCTCTTCCTGTTTTCAGATATATAGCGGCCTCAAAATATCAGTCAAAACAAAATAGATTGATTTAAATTCATGCAATCAGGAGGACGTTCACCCGAGTAGATTGCCGTCAGAGGATTCAATGAATAATAAGATTTCAGAATAACACAAAAAAATAAAGCAATATCACAGCAGCATAATAATTGGCAGCAGAGTAAAACTTACAGTTCCAAATATCTCCAAGTTCAGCGTTGTGTTCAGTTTTGGTCACCTTGCTGTAGGAAGGATGGTATTAAACTGGAAGTTTACAAGGATGTTGCCAGGACTCAAGGGTCTGAGTCATAGGGAGAGGTTGGATAAGCTGGGACATTTCTCTTTAGAGCGCAGGAGACTGAGGGGAGTGAAGTGCTTCGAGAAGCTCGTCATGGTCCACATCAGTTCCAAACTCCCAGCCTGCCTCGATCCCCTACAATTTTCCTCCCCGTGGAATGGGTGCATAGCGGGTGCCATATCCCTGGAGCATCTGGACAACAAGGACACCCACGTCAAATTCCTGCTCATTGACTATAGGTTCAAAATCAACACCATTATTCCCTTCAGAATAATCACAAAACTCCCTGACCTTAGTCTTGGCTCCACCCTCTGAATTTGGATCCTCATCTTTCTGACCGACAGTACACAATCATTGAAAATAGGTAAGTGTGTCTCTTCCATGATAACGTTCTGCACTGAAATCGCAAAGGATGTGTCCTCGGCCCCCTACTATACCCCTGTACAGCCACGTCTCTATTGCCAAATTTTGAACGAATGACATCTACGTTTTCACTGATCATAGTAGGACAGGTATGTAATGATGGCAAATCAAAATACAGAACGGAAATAGAGGACTTTGTGATGTGCTGCACTGAGACCATACTCTAATTCAACGTCGGCAGAACTAACCAATTGATCAATGACTTCAGAAAGAAATGAGGAGAACATGCCTCCATCTGCATCAATGGAACTGAAGTTGAAAGAGTGGAAAGCATTAAGTTGCTTGGAGTGACGATAACCGACCTCCCATGTAGATGTGACAGCCGAGATGGCACAACAACGCCTCTTCTTTCTCTGGCAGCTCAGGACATTTGACATGTCCACAGGGACCCTCACCAATTTCTACAAATGCACCACTGACAGCAAACTATCTGTGTGCTTAATGACCTGGTGTGGCCACAGCCCTGTCCAGGACAGTAAGAGAAATTGCAGAAGGTTGTGTGCACTGCCCATACCATCACGGAAACCAACGTCCTATCCATTGTCTCCATTTACACAGCTCACTGCCACGGAAAGGCTGACAACATGATCAAAGACACATCGAACCCTGGATCTCCTACAGTCTCTTCCATCATGGAGACAATACAGCAGCTTGAACACACAAACCAGCGGTTCATGAACAGCATCTTCCCAGACAATATTAAACTAAGGAATGGACTCTCTAACTTCAAATAATGCTGATCTTGCTAACATTGATGTTGCCTATTGCATGCCCTTTCTGGTGTAACCTTTATGCCTGAGTCTAAGTTTTTCCTTTACCCTATGATCTGCATGTCCTTGCTTATTGTAGGAGCGAGATTCCCCAGCGAGGGACAAAGACTCTGGAGGCAGACAGGACACAGGCACGGAATGGACTTTAATTCAAGCATAACCTGGTTAATGCTGGGAGAATACCAAAGGATCTTCCTCGAATTTGGCTTTGACATGAGAAGACAATCGTTTCCTTAATCTTTAGCTCAGATCAGAAGGCAAATCAATGACACACTTCGATTTTACAGTAAAAAGACAGTATTTTTATATGTTTTGTGTTGCAATGATTGAACACAACTTTGTCAGAGTACCCTCCACTCCCGTTCTGCAGAACCAATCTTGTAAAACAACTGATCAATGATGGACACTCCCATGGACAGCCCAAGGATCTTATTTGTTTCGGATGTTTAACGATTGTTGTTATCTCTAGGCCTTGGGCTCTTTCTATAATGTATTCCAAAGTTCGGGGCTGTGCTCTTTTTAGTCATACCTCTCATTGTTTATTTTGAAGGATTGCATAAATTCTATTCTCCATTGGGCAGGCTACCACTTCTCACATTTTACATTAAAAAGTTGATTCTGATACAAAATCCGTAATATTATAATTATTTCTACTGTTAACCTTTTTCTTAGCGAATTAGACAAGACATGCCAGGCATCTCTTTAAGGTTTTATAATTATATTGAAATCTGTGTCCATGATTATTCACCAAATATTTAACTAGAACCTTTTACTATTGTAAACAGTTTCAAAGGCCCAGCTGGCTTCTGAAAGATAACTTGAGTTACTGTTTTTGAGGATGAAAAGAATCCTTACTGAGATCAGAATAAGTTACCTTTTATAGTGATTCTTCAGAGTTTTTGTGCTACAATTTCATTATTTCATCTGTGTTCTGTTACAAATCATCAATTTTTCAAAACAAGAACCATCTTTATCACTATGTTGGCATGTTTTAGAATCTTGCGAATCAGATTATCCATTCTTTGGCCTTGGAATTATTTCCTTCTCAAAGTCACTTTTTTCACGAATGCTGAAGCAATCTATTTTAATATCTGGATATTTTGTGGCTTTTCAAAAACAGACAACTGAAGTAGACTTTTAAATTTCGGCCACTTCATGTCTCTAAAAAAAGGCAGCTCCAACTCTCACTATCCCTGTCCCTGGGGTAGCTGTTTCCTTCCAGCTCTAACGCTGACATCTCCCTGGCAATGTGGAAAATGTCTCAGCTATGTCCAGTTCCTAAGCGGGGAATAATTACAATCTGACCAATTACAACCCCCTCAGTCTCATCACGATAGTCAAATTGGGAGTTCATTTTGACAGAGCTGTCAAGCAGCACAGACATAACTTGCTCAGTGTGGTTTCAAATAGGTCCCCATGTGGAGATGATGCTGTTTTTAAAAATCACTGGATTAATAATCTAGACCAGGCTAATGCTCTGGCAGCTGGTGGAAGTTAAAAGCAATTAATAAAATATCGAGATCTTAAATGTGATGTCAGTAACAATGACCTTGAAGTCAATGTCGATTGTAAACAACAATTTTCTTTTTCAATGTACTTTCAGGAAGTGAATCTCCTGTGCTTTCCTGGTCTGGCCTATATGTGATACCAGACACCCAGAGATGTGATAAATTATTTAATGGTCTCTGAAAAGGCCAAGCAAGACACTCACATTATCAAACTGCTCCAAGGTCTTCAAGGATAAAACCGGACAGAACACCCAGCCTCAGTATGGAAAAGGGAACGGGAAACACAGTCATGTTGAGCCGGCAGAGACTCCCTTCTTAACATCTGCGAACTTGTGACAACATTTACAGAGTTTTCCCACAGACCATACAGAAACATCGGAAATGGAATAGGCCATACAGCACATTGAGCCTGCCCCATTCTAGTTAATGTCTGAACATCTCCTCAATGCAGTTTCCCCACACACTGTACACATGCCTTAATGTGATTAACCTTGTGAAGCTATAAAATAGGAACTGCGGTCGTCCCTTTGATCTGTCGAATTTGCTGTCCAGTTCAATATAATGATGACTGACCATTTATTTCTACACCATCGTCCTGCTCTCTCCACCATCCCTTCGGTGTCTAGACATCCTTAATAGTCTTTAATGCCTTGTCTTCCACAGCCTTATGTGAGAGAGAATTCCCAGGTTCACCAGGCTCTGAGTGCAGATAATTATTCTTATCTAAATGCAATGTGACCTGTTTGTACCTAATACTGTGGCTCCTAATATTAGACGTCCCAGCCAGGGGAATTATCATCAATGTTTCCAATCTACCTAACCCTGTCAGTGTTTTATATATCTCACTGAGATCTCCACTCATTTTCCTAAACCCCATGGAATACAGGTTCAGTCGTTCCAAACTCTGCTCCACAAAACGTCTGTCATCCCAGAGATCAGTCTGGTCATCCTTCGCTGCACTCCCTCAATGTCAGGTTTGTACTTTATTTGGTACGGAGACCAAAACTGCATACAATACTGCACAATGTTCGAGTTGAGATCTCACCAAGGGCCTATATAGCTGCACTGAGACACCCTTACTCCTGGACTCAAGTCCACCTGAAATGACGGTCAACACCCCATTTATCTTCCTGACTGCTTTCTGCTCCTGCAATATTGCTTTCAGTGACTGGTGTACAGGGAGACCCCAGATCCTTTTCAATGTTACAGATCCCCACATGATTGGTCGGCGTAAACTGGTCTCTGTGCCAATGTATTTCCAGTATTGGCTTCTGTCTTCAGAACTCACTGCCCTGCATGGAAATCAGAGGTCTGTCCAAACAATAATACAAGAAAAGTGTCTTCATAGATCGACATTTCTCAACCACTCCATTTTTAAATGTTTGGCTGGCATTTTAGTGTTCCCCAACAAAGTAGGCATAATCACATCTATCCACACTGCTCTTCATCTGCCACAAATTTAATCATTCACTCCATTTGTTTCAATCGCCTTGACGATTTTTTCACATCGTCCTCAATTTTCAAAATCCTCGTTCCGTCAGCAGACTTGGAAACTTTGCATTTGATTCCATCAACGAGATGTTAGTGATGTATTGTGAATAACTGGCGCCCCAGCACCAATCATTGCAATGCCTCATGAGCCTTCCAAACTGTAAACCATCCATTTATTCCTACTCATTGTTTCCTGTCAACACTCCCATTTTAACACCATGTTCATATATTACCCCCTATCCCAATTGCATTTACTTTGCACACTAGGCTTGGGACTCTATTACACTTCTTGCTGAAAATCCAAGTTCAATGCCTCTATTATTTTTTTCTGTAATTAATCTACCAGTCAGTTTCTCAAATATGTTTCCCATTTCATCAATGTGTATTGATTTGTTTTTCTATGCCCGTTATTTTCGGTTCCAATAATTTCACCAAATTAGTGTATTTACTAATTTCATTCAATATCATTTCCTCCTCAGACTCAGGTTTTCTCCTATTGCTGGGAAGGCTTTGTTGATGTATTTTTCTGTGAAGACAGAAGTGAAGTAGTTGTGTCATGTTTCTCTGTTCTCCATTCTCCATTTCCTGGTTTCACTCTGTAAGGAAGCTGAAACTTTGACTAAAATGAACAGCTGTTGTCTATTCACCCTGTCCACGCCCCTTATAATATTAAACCTGAATTACTTACCAACTCAACTTCCTCTGCTCCAAAATAAATAACTCGAGCTTACCCAGCATCTCTTCACAGCTCATATGCTCCATCCCAGGGAACATCCTGGTGAATCTCCTCTGCACATTATCCAGTACAATCACATCCTTTCTGTAATGTGGCTCCCAGAACTGCACACAATATTTCATTTGGCCGAACCAAAGTGCCATATAAAATTCGTATAACGTTTGGGTCAATGAATAAAGGCTTTATCTACAATCATGTTGAACTCATCAATTATCACTTCCAGTCACATTCAGAAATGTGTGGAGAGGCACCCTCTGAGCTTCCTAGTGTGGTGCCATTCTTTGAGTCCTCCCTTGTCTGATTCCTTCTTCTAAAGTGGATCACCTCATATTTATCAGTTTTACATTTCATCTGCCATTGATCTGACCATCTGACCATTCCATCTGTATCTTCCTGTAACATTAGACCTTCCTCCTCACTGCCAACCATCCGGCCAACCTTTGTGTCAAACACAAACTTACTTATCACACTCCCCCTACACACTTCACATTGACATCAATTATGAATACCACAAATAATAAGCGACACAGCACTGATCTCTGTGGTGCAACAGGGGAAATTGTGCTCCAGTCACACAAACAGCCTTCTCCCATGATGTTGATTTGGGATGCGACTTGCCAAGTCACTAATAGGCCCTACATGTTCCCTGGTTGTTCTGTTTTACTTGATATATGTGAAGAATATCTGGGGATTCTCCTTAATCTTGCCCTGCCAACAGGCTTCCATGCTCCTGTGATAGTCAGTCCCCTCCGAGGGAAGAATTTCCTCATTATGGTCTTAAATGGCATATCCCTTATCCTGTCATTATTTGCCTTAAATATAGAGTAGACAGCTAGAGAAACATCCTGTTTATTTCCACCTCATCACATGTATCATAGATTTTTGAAATTTCACTTCAATCACCTCTCATGCTTTGAAACTGGAGAGGTTGCAAGACAAATCTCCCCATCAGAAAATCTTGTCATTTTCGGAATTACTCTGGTGAATGTCCATTGCACATCCTCTATGTTCAGTGTACTCTTTCTAGATTAGGTCACCAACACTGCACTCAATTACTCAGGTACATTCTCACCAACACTCTATGCAACTGCTACATGATATCTTTCCCTCTATATTCCGATTCCCTTAAACAAAATCCAACCTAACTTTAACTTTCCCATTACACGTATTCCTCCAATTACCATTCAAACTGATTGCATTTATGAACTCACTGTGTGAGTTATAGAGTCGTAGAGATGAACAGTATGGAAACAGACCATTTAGTCCAATCCGTTCTTGTCTAGCAGATATCCCAAACCAATCTAGTCCCACCTGCCCGCACCCAGCCTATATCCCTCCAAACTCTTCTTATTCATATAACCATCCAAAGGCCTTTTAAATGCTGCAATTGTACCAGCCACCACCACATCCTCTGGCAGCTCATTCCATACACGTACCACTGTCTGTGTGAAAATGTTGCCCCTTAGGTCTCTTTTACATTTAGATCAGATTTCTTACATTGTGGAACCAAATCCACATGGACCCGCTGAATCGCACCCCACCCAGACTCATTCCCCTTCACCTAACTCTATGGACAAATTAGCATAGCCAATTTACCTAACCTGCATATTTTTGGATTGTTGGAGGAAACCCACGAAGACTCGGAGAAAATGTGCAAACTCTAGACAGAGAGTCGCCTGTGGCGGGAATTGTGAGGCAGCAGTGCGAACCACTGTGCCACCGTGCTTTCCAACATCTTTCTCCTCTCACCCAAAACCTTTAGTTCTAGAGTCCCCGAACCCAGGGAAAAAATCTTTGTCTATTTACCCTGTCCACGCCTCTCATAATTTTGTACATCTCAAGAAGGTCACCCCTCAGCCTCTGACGCTCAAGGGAAACCAGTTCCAGCCTGTACAGCCTCTCCCTATAGCTCAAATCCTCCCACCCTGGCAACATTCTTGTAAATATTTCCTGAACCCTTTCAAGTTTCACAACATATTTCCGATAGGAAGGAGACCAGAATTGCACGCAATATTCCAACAGTGGCCTAACCAGTGTGCCATACAGCCGCAACATGACCTCTCAACTCCAATACTCGAACCAATAAAGGAAAGCATACCAAACGCCTTCTTCACTATCCTATCTACTTGCGACTCCACTTTCAAGGACCCATGAACCTGCACTCCAAGGTCTCTTTGTTCAGCAACACTCCCCAGGACATTATCATTAAGTGCACAAGTCCTGCTAAAATTTGCTTTCTCAAAATGCTGCATCTCGCATTTATCTGAATTGAACTCCATCTGCCACTTCTAGGCACATTGGCCCATCTGATCAAGATCCTTTTGTAATTTGAGGTAACCTTTTTCGCTGTCCACTACACCTCCAATTTTGGTGTCATCTGCAAACTTACGAACAATGCCTCCTACGGTCACAGCCAAAGCATTTATGTAAATGACAAAAAAAGAGAACGCAGCACTGATCCTTGTGGTACTCCACTGGTCACAGGCCTCCAGTCTGAAAATCAACCCTACACCTCCACCCTCTATCTTCAAACTTTGAGCCAGTTCTCTATTCAATTGGCTAGTTGTCACTGTATTCCATGAGATCTAAACTTACGAATCAGTCTCCCATGGGGAATCTTGTCGAACGCGTTACTGAAGTCCATATAGATCACATCTACTGCTCTTCCCTCATCAATCCTCTTCGTTACTTCTTCAAAAAAACTCAATCAAGATTATGAGATATGATTTCCCACGCAGAAAGCCATATTGACTATCCCTCATCTGTCTTTCTCGTTCCAAATGCATGTACATCCTGTCCCTCAGGATTCCCTCCAGCAACATGCCCACCACCGACGTCAGGCTCACTGGTCTATAGTTCCCTGGCTTGTCCGTACCACCCTTCTTAAAAAGTGGCACCACGTTTGCCAAACTCCAGTCTTCTACCACCTCTCCTGTGACTATCAACGGTCCAAATGTCTCAGCAAGAAGCCCAGCAATCACTTCTCTAGTTTACGACAGAGTTCTATGGTACACCTGTTCAGGTCATGGGGAATTATCCACCTCTACCCGTTTCAAGACATCCAGCACTTCCTCCTCTGTAATATGGACATTTTGCAACGTGTAACCATCTATTTTCTGATATTCTATATCGTCCATATCCGTTTCCACAGTAAATACTGATGCAAAATACTCGTTTAGTATCTCCCCCATTTTCTCGCCTTGCTGATCTTTGAGGGGCCCTATTCTCTCCCTAGTTATGATTTTGTCATAAATGTATTTGTAAAATCCTTCGGATTCTCCTTAATTCTACTTGCTACAGCTATCTCATGTCCCCTTTTTGCCCTCCTGATTTCCCTCTTAAGTATACTCCTACTGCCTTTATATTCTTCTAAGGATTCGCTCGATCTAACCTGTCTATACCTAACACATGCTTCCTTCTTTTTATTAACCATACCCTTTAGTCATCCAGCATTCCTTATACCTACCAGCCTTTCCACTCATCCTAACAGGAACATACTTTCTCTGGATTCTTGTTATCTCATTTCAGAAGACTTCCCATTTTCCTGCCGTCCATTTACCTGTGAATATCTGCCCCCAATCAAATTTTGAACGTTCTTGCCTGAAACCGTCAAAATTGGCCTTTCTCCAATTTTGTACTTCAACTTTTAGATCTTGCCTACCCTTTTCCATAATTACTTTAAATCTAACAGAATTATGGCAGCTGGCCCCAAAGTGCACGTCCACTGACACCTCAGTCACCTGCCCTGCCTTATTTCCCTCGGGTGGGTCAAGTTTTGCAACTTCTCGAGTACGTTCGTCCACATACTGAATCAGAAAATGTTCTTGTACACACTTAACAAATTGCTCTCTATCTAGACCCTAAAGGCTATGGCAGACCCAGTCTATGTTTGGAAAGGTAAAATCTCCTACCATAATCACCCTACTTTCTGACAGATAGCTGAGATCACCTTACAAGTTTGTTTCTCAATTTCCCTCTGACTATTGCGGGGGGGGGGGGGGGGGGGGTCTAAATACAATCCCAATAAGGTGATCATCCCGTTCTCATTTCTCAGTTCTACCCAAATAACTTCCCTGGATGTATTTCCAGGATATTCCTACCACAGTACAGCTGTAATGCTAACCCTAATCAAAAATGACACTCCCCCTCCTCTCCTGCCTCCCTTTCTATCTTTCCTGTCGCATTTGTATCCTGGAACATTTAGCTGCCAGTCCTGCAAATCCCTGAGCCTTGTATCTGTAATTGCTATGATATCCCAGTCCCATGTTCCTAACCATGCCCTGAGTTCATCTGCTTCCCCTGTTCGGACCTTGCATTTAAATAGTGCAGTTTACTTTATTAGTACTACCTTGTATTTCCCTGCCCTGACTGTTGGACTCGTTTCTGTTCGCAGTTGTACCAATCTCAGAATGATATATTTCCTCACTATCTCCCTGGCACCCTCCCCCCCTCTTACTAGATTAAACCCTCCCGAGCAGCTCAAGCAAATCTCCCTGCTTGTATATTCTTCCCCTTACAATTTAGGTGCAATCTGTCCTTCTAGTATAGGTCCCTTCTACCCCAAAAGAGATTCCAACGTTCCAAAAATGGAAATCCTTCTCCCATACACCAGCTCCATAGCCATGCATTCATCTGCTCTATCCTCCTCTTCCTGCTCTAACTAGCTCGCAGCGCCGGGAGTAATCCAGATATTAGAACTCTCGAGAACCTCCTTTTTAAATTTCTGCCTAACACACTGCAATCTCCGTCAAGAATCTCAAAATTTTCCCTTCCTATATCGTTGGTTCCAATGTGGACAATGACCTCTTGCTGGCCCCGCTCCCCCGTGAGAATATCCTGCACCCGTTCTGAGACATCCTTGATCTTGGCACCAGGGAAGCAACGCATCATTCTGCTTTTTTCTCTACTGGCCACAGAAACGTCTGTCTGTTCCTCAGACTAGGGAGACGCCTAACACAATTGACCTCGTGGAATCCGACATACCCCTTGTTGCATTGGAGCTAGTCTCAATACCAGAAACTTGCATGTTCATGCTATGTGCCCCTGTGAATCCATCACAGCCTACATTTCCCAAAACAGCATATTTGTTTGAAATGGGGACAGCCCCAGAGGACTCCTGCACTGGTTGCTTACCTCTCTTACGTTTCTTGGAGTAAACCCATCTATGTGACTGCATCTGGGACTTTCCCCCCTTCCTATAACTGTCATCCATCACATACTGTTGCTGTGAGAAATTTTTCGTTGTCTCTAACTGTCTCTCCTACCGATTCCATTCGATCTGATAGGATTCGCAACTAGAAGCATTTATTGCAGATGTAGTCCGCAGTAACCCTCAAATCCTCTTTAAACTCCCACATCTGACAAGAAGTGCATATGATTCTACTAAGGCCATTTATGCTCCTTCACAATCTACAGACCCAGAAAAACAAAACTGTCTTATTCCTCAACAAAACACTGCCCCAGGTTAAAATAATAATTATGGCTTATATTTTATGATTAATCAAGGGACATATCTTAAAAAACATATAATTAAGGAAGAATCCATTCTACTAAATTCTGAAGACTTTCTGTAGGACACAGTTAAAACAATTCACTTATCTGGCTGGGGACTTTGCCCAAACAGTTCCTCCAAACCAGTTGTAAATTTCACTGTTTGTTAATTTTTCTAGACGCACTCTGATATCCAGCAATACATGAATTCAAACAGCAAAGGCAGTAACTGTGCAGGTACGCTGTCCTGTCAGTTGCTTCCCCTCACCGTGTGCTTCCTTTGTCTGTTCTTTTCCCTTTTAAAACTGCTGTTGCTTTGACTTTTTTCCCCAAAGTTCCAATCCAATGCAACAGCATGCAAAGCAGAAATTGCTGCTCCTGGAATTCGGGGAAATCACCTTCGACACCGAAAATACCTCAAAAAAGGAGCAGCTGTTACAGCAAGAAATGTTTTCCCGCCCATATTTCTGAAAATCCAAATACACTACTTCCACTAGTTGTCCGTGGTCTATGCTGCAAGAAATAAATTCAAATAAGTTTGTCAGGCATGATTTCTCTGTCAGAAATGCATTGTGATTCTCTGCAATTTTGCTGTTCATTTCTTAGTACCCAGTAAACTTCTTATATAATGGATTCTAACTGTTTCCCTACATATGTCAAATTAATTGTTTTGCAGTTCTCCACATTATCTCTTCTTCCCTGTGTACACAGATGGATCACGTTCACTACCTTCCAGTTATCTACAAGGGCTTATGGTCTTTGCAGGATCTACAGGAAAATCAAACACAGTCACTGACAGTTCAATTAATATGCTGTTTTATTTCTGGTATATTGATATGAAGTATATCTGGCCCATCAGACTTAGCAATGATCAATCTAGCTCCATTTTCAAGTACTACCTTGTTGCTGATATGAATTGACTTTATGTCTTTCGTTCCACAAATCCCAGGTGATTACTTGCTTGACACAGAGATTGCCTGGCACTTTCTCCATGAAGACAGATGCAAAATAGATGGTTAGTTTCTCTGCCATTTCCTAGTTCCCCACAATGAATTGTCCTAAACCTTATACAGTTCCACATTTGGCCTTACTTTTGTTTTCTTTGGTACATGGATCGTAGATTTGAGCAGTCTGTGTGTTTCCTGTTTGTTTGTATTCATGTTCTTTTTGATTTACTTAACACTTTCTTCGGCCTTATTTTCAGCAAAGTAAATCTCTCAGAATGTTCAGGTTTGCACAATATCTGGAATTCTTCTGAAGCTGCTTCCTTAGATTTAATGCAATCATTAATTTCTTACGGAAACCATCAATGACTCACCTTCCCTTTCATTGGTGTTTGTAACTTGGTGTTATATACGTATTTTTCAGACTTTACTGTATTTCTATCACTAACAGGCAAAGTCTGTCTCACACTAAATGTAATATTGTATTTTTCCAATTCACTTGACCCTCTAGCCTTCGGGTTTCCATGATATTTGAGTGTAATGTTCAAACATTCTATATTGCTTGCAGGCGCCGTATAAAATGCAACATATAATGTCACGATTGCCAAATAGGTTCCTCAGAGCACGGTAAGTAATTAGTCCTTCGGACCACACAACACCACGCCCGAAATAATCTTCTCTCTACTTTGGTTCATAACATACTCTTCAGCCTACCTCATACACACTTATGAAATGTATTTTTCACAGCATTAGCAATCATTTCGTTAACGCAGTTAAGTTGCAATTTTAGATCATTCAATATTACTGCAGCACCCACGATATTTGCATATCTAATTTCCAGAGAATCGGATGCACAACAGTTTTGGTTTAAACATGTAAGGCACAAATGTTTGTTCCTCCTTGTTGTTTGCAAGATCCACGCAAACATATTCTGAAGAAGCTATGGGATGTGCTCTGTGCTGTTATTAGTGATAGACGTGGACAAGACATTGGGGAGGCTCACCCCGATGCTGAGATGATCTGAAGAAATGCCCATCAATACAGGACAAACATCAATAACCTTCCCCGCTCGGCCAGGACAAATGTCTCCCTATTCTCTCTACTGCCTCACACTCTCTGTATATCTGTTACAGCACCTACGCCCGAACAAGGCTCTTGCTCCACCAGTCACACTGTTGCATGCAACATTCTCTTTCCTTCACTCTCTCTGTCACTGAAAGCAAATCGAGATTGAATTTATTGTTTTGCCAACATTGAACCAGTGTGACAATTTGATGCTGAGTATATAAAAATGCGAACATTTTGAAAATTGGGGAGGCAGCAGATGCAATCGAGACGGTGATGCCTGGGATCAACCATCTTGCTCTGCAAGAAATTCGGAAATACTCACTATCATAGATATTTTTTCATATGAAACATATTCACAGTAAACAGAAATACGACGACCCAGGGAATTCAGCAGCCAGGAGAGTAACATCACAGAGGATGGCAGTGGCTGTGTGGTTTTTAAATCAAGTTGATGCAATCTTCATAAGTGTCTAATTGAAACATCATATTGTTATAGAGTTGGGTGAGGTTGTGCGGTTGGGGTGGGGGTGGGGAGCTGGATAAAGTTGTAAATAGATGTGGTGTAATGTTCACTTTTACAGTTAAAAAGACATTGGCGTTATTTTCTTTAAATAATGGAATTTGGGAGTTCTCTGTCACTCATATTCTAATAGATTACGAGGTGAGTTGAGCTTTCCTGGATGTTTGGTTTAATTAATAGAGGCATTCGCCACCATGTCGTAACACTTGTAAAGACCAACAGAGAGTAAAAAAAAACAGAAGTAAGGAGTGAGAAGATTAAATATAAAGAAAGACTGTAAGAGCTTCTTTCGACATGTAAAGGGCAAATTAGAGGCAAAAATGGGCATCTGATCGCTAGAAATTGACACAGGAGAGATCGTAATGTGGAACAAGGAAATGGCTGAGGAGCCGAAATATTACTTGGTGTCAGTCTTCACGGTTGAAAACACGAGTAATATCCCAAACATTGAAAAGACTTAGTGGACAGACCTGAGTCAGGTGGGCATCACTTAGGAGAAGGTGCTGGGAAAACTGAATGGCCTGAAGGTAAGTAAATCACCTGGACCAGATGGACTCCACTCCAGATTTCTAAGGCAGATAGGTGATGAGACAGTGCAGGCGTTGGTTGTGATCTTTCAGGAATCTCTCAAATCAGGGAGATTTGAGAGCTAATGTGATACCCCTGTTTAAAAAAGGGAGTAAAGCAAAAAACGGAACATCACAGACTGTCTCATCAAAATTGAGCTCTGGGTAAGATCCTGGAATCCATTGTGAAGGATGAGATTTCTGAATAGTTGGATGTGGATGGTAAAGTTACCATGGTTTCATCGAGGGAAGGTCATGCCTGGAAAATCTGCGAGAAAACCTTGAGGACGTAACGAGCAGCTTCGAACAAGGAGAGCCAATGGATGTCATCACCTGGACTTCCAGAAGGTCTTTGAGAATGGCTACTGAGTAAACCAAGGGCCAATGGTACTAGAGGCAAGGTGCTAGCATGGATAGAAATTTGGCTGTCTGGCTGGAAGCAGAGAGCGTCGATAATAGTGTCCTTCTCAGGATGACAGCCAGTGACAAGTGGTGTTCCATAAGGCTCGTTGTCGGGACCACAACGTTTCATTTTCTACATGAACCATCCAGATGAAGGAGCTGAAGGCATTCTGGTTACGTTTGAAGGTGATCCAAAGATAGGTATAGGGACAGGTAACGTCGAAGAGGCATGGAGGCTTAAGAAGGATGTGGGTAGTTTAGGATAATGGGCAAAGAAGTGGCAGATGGAGTACAAACTGGGAAATTGTGGGAACATGCACTTTGGTAGGAAGAATAAAAACATGGACTACCGAGAACATTCAGATGTCTGAAGTGCAAAGGGACTTGGGAGTTCTACTCCAGGCTTCTCTCAATGTAAACTTGCAGATTGAGTCAGTAGTTAGGAAGGCAAATGCAGTGATGGAAATTATTTTGAAAGGATTTGAATGTAAAAACAGGGATGTACTTCTAAGGCTCTATAAGGCTCTGGTCAGACCACATGTGGAGTATTATGCGCTGTGTTGAGCCCCATGCCTCAGGAAGGAGTGCTGACCTTGGAATGGGTTCACAGCAGGTACATGAGAATGGTCCCAGGAATGAAAAGCTTAACATTTGAGAACGTTTGAAGACTCTGGGTCTGTTATTGATGGAGTTCAGAGGGATGTGGGTGAATCTAATTGAAACATACAGAATATTGAATGTCCTGGAGAGTACGGATGGTGAGAAGACTTTCATTGATAGGAGACTCTAGGATCAAAGGACACAAACTTAGAGTAAAGGGAAATCCTTTTAGAGTGGAGGTAAGGGGAAATGTCTTCAGCCAGAGAGTGGGGAACCTATGGAATTCATTTTCAAAAAAGGCAGTGGAGGTCAGATCATTGAGCATATTTAAGATAGAGATAGTTTGCTTCTGGAGTATCAAAGGGATCAAGGGTTACAGGGAGAAAGCAGGAGAATGGGGTTGAGAAACTTGTCAGCATAATTGAATGGTGGATCAGACTTGATGGGCTTAATGGCCTCATTTCTGTTCCTATTTTCGATGATCTTATGGTCGTAAGCTGCAGTCTGATGCTCCCGTTCTTTTACCTTGACCCTCCTGACAGCAAAGTGTGAGATTAAAAAGTCTCTGAATCATCATTAACAAACGTGCAGGATTCCTATTGAGGATTCATGGGAATCGCTCCAATGCTTGAAGGAAAGGAAATTCTCCCAAATCCAACTGTTCCAGGAAGAAGTCTCATACCAGCAGCTTGTTTGAGTAGAATAACGTTGGAGACAGAACAACAGTTGGGACACATTATCTCTTTTCCATTTGATATGATTAAAAATACTATGAAACTCTGGAAACCATTTCTTATTCTTTATCGTCTTCAGACATGTGTGTTGGTGTATGTGTCTGTATGTGTGTGACTCTGTGTCTCACATTTTTCGACAAAAAGACCTAGGTTCCATTTCAAATTTGTTGTAACCAGTGGAGCAGTGGGGCTGGAAAATGAAACAGTGACCCTCCAACATTGGTCAGAGCAGGAATGAGAAATTCTCACGGGGCTGTTCAAATGGGAATTCTCTTCCCTAGAAGTTTATTCCCAAGATGCAGCTCAACATTACTACTTCCAGCGTACTTAGACATGACCCGTAAATGTTGGCCTATCAACAACACCCACATTCCATGAATAAATAAAAAATGATGAACTGCAGCAGAATTAATTGTATGGGAACAAGACTGTTAGACAAATGCCTGGCGTCTTCCAGAATTGTGCTGCCTGTGTAGTTTGACTTTGTGCAGTTCCCTAATATTGTGCCTGGGTGCTTGCATTTATTCAAAGTTGAGTTTATTCAACATTTAACAGACATGTGAATGGCGTAAAATTGTGGACAGACAGAAAAGTGCTGCGCAGACCACACTCAGAGCAGCCATGATCTTATTGTCGGGTCGAGCAATGACAAAGTGTCTAATGACCCACTGCTGCTCCTCAGTTCTCTGTTCCTATGTTCCATTCAGTCCTTAACACCACCTGAACAGGAGCAGATGGAGACAGGATATTATTGAGTCCCTCAACACTGGGTGATTTGGTGTGGGTTGGAAAATGTGATGGGAAATCCAGGCTTGATACAAAAGAGGTCTCTCACCTCTTTACAGAGTGTCTCCTCGCTGCAAATGGTGCTTCATTTGTTGGTCATGTTGTATACCCAGATTCACTGTAAATTTCGGGTCGATATCTCGCCCAGAGATGGCTCACCAGATACTTTTCTCTCACTGTCCTCAACATTCAATATCAGCACTTCTGGGTAAATTACAACCATTCACTTTCCAGTGACAGAATATGAGAGCATAAGAAACAGGAGTAGATAATGCCGATGCTCACGCCATTGTATGCGACCATGTCTGACCTACTGTTGGCATTAACTCATCTTTAATGCCCAATTCCTCCCTCCCCTCAGCTCTCTGACAGGTTAAAAATCCATCTACCTCCTCTTTAAATACTTGCAGTGATATCGCTCCCCTAACTTTCTAGGCCTGAGAATTCCTGGCATTCACTACCCTCTGTGAGAAGAAAACACTCTCCACACAGACACCATCACGTATCAACATTAACAAAAGTGTTTAACTGACCTGCTTAGGTAAGAGGGATTGACCCCGATATCAAGGCAGGATTTGACTGAAGGTTTTAACCTCAGAGGCACTTAAATATCCAGAATCATGCGTCCTGAGTAAAATAAAAACTACAAGCCATGGAATTTATCATCTTCTCAGTGTGTGTAGAACATAACGAGTGATTGTCCGTCACCATCAAATTTCAATGCAATGACCTCTTATCTCTGACAGTGCTACAGATTAACCTTCACTCACTCCTCTTTTACCATCGGCGCAGGGATTAGTCTGGTGAAATTAGTCTCTATAGCAATGAGATCATTCGTTCTAAGGATAAAAAAATCTGTTCATAATACCCCAAGTACTGTCTCAACCACACTCTCAGTGATGATCACAATAATTTCTTTCCCACACTTACGGTCTCCGTATCGTTATTATGACATAAAAACCCATTCCTTCTCTATGTACTGCCATCGATGTGGAATTTAAAAGTTCCTTAGATCTGTATGTCAGCATCAGTAAATCCAGAACCAAAGGTGCCTGTGGAGATGAACATCACTATTGGGGAGAGACTCAGTCAGAAAGATTGCACTTGAAATAGGGAATGGTCACCTACCCGAATGGAAATGTAGTGTAGAAATAAGGAAAAGAGGCAGAGGAAGGGAGCTAACTTTACTTTTGTTCTTCCCTCACGGGATGTGTGCAGCCATGGTCAAGCCAGCATGTTATACGGATCTTGAACTGGGTGCCTGGTTCAGTTGTTCCACAGCATAGTAAAGAGTAAAACACATTGATGTGGGTTTGCACAGCTATGACTGGGGAAGAATAACCACTGACTTCTCTGAAGGACAGGAAGCATGCAGATGAGCCTTTTTTTAAATTACAAATGATGATGGTTCCACTTCAATAACATCAATTTCCTTCTTGAGTTATCAACAGATTATTATTCTGTGGCTTTAGATTATGCGTCAATGATTTAAGCAGCACGCAGTGTCTGCCTGTCTGACAGAACCTGTGCAGTGAACAATTCAACATACTCAAGAGCAATTCTTCTGCAACTGCCATGTGGTTACAAGGGACTTGATAAGGTATTTCCAGATTGAACAAAGGCACAATTGATGGTTTATTCAGAAGATGTACTGAGGCTGAGGAGGAGACGGGGATATCATGATGGTGATATTGGACAGAATTAGTGAGTGGGGAAGATATAGAAATGTAGATCGGTGCAGGTATAGAAGTATTACGGAGTTTGAGAACAGTCTGGTTCCTCATCGTGTATTGGTGAGCAATTTGTCATGAATAATTTGCTCGTTATAATTTGTGAGGAATGGAATATTTCATTGGAATTGAAAATATTGACGTCCATCTTTCTAAATTTTAAATAATATGAGCAGTAATTCAGTCTTACCTGGCTTTATGAACAGATATAATGACTTACCAGGAACACCAGCTATAATGAGGATGGGATAGTAACCATCTTGAATAAACATCAGTACACCATAGAACCACAATGCTAATGAGATCCAAGGTTGAGAAAGCAAGGCAATACCCTCGGATAAACTCCTGCCCATTGCTGTAATATTCCAGTTTAATGTTCTCAGATTCTGATCTCTCCTTCCCCTCTCTCTAGATCTGCTGATCCCTGTTAGTGCTGTCGGTGATGCTCCCGCTGATACTATGGGATAACACATTGAACAGATTCCCTCATTAATAGAAGAGGAAAGCACTCCAGTGACATATTTAGGATCCACGGAGACTGACATCAATCTCAGTCGCTGAACAAATATCTCCAGTTAACCCATTTCAATTCAATACTTTTTATTAAATTTTTTTAAACAACATATGATTAAAATTTACGCATTCTGGGTGGGATATTTGGGCGTGACAGAGGGAACAAATTTTAGGGCTGGTAGATCAATCATGTGTAAGCATTTAATCTGCCTTGGATATGGGAGCAATGCCAGAGGTATATTAGAATATGAGCATGCTTCTCTGTTGATAAATTGAAACGTATGTTCTTTAACTACTGATCAGGAATTACAATATCAGTAAAACGTTAAAAGAACTTTTATCGTCCATGATCTGAGAAGAAAATGTCCCTAAGACTACGTGCGGTTGGAACATGGTTTTGTTGACAGGGAATTGTACCTGAGAGATAATGGAGACTGCAGCTGATTGATAATTTAGAGTATGTAAAGCATGGCGGTGGAAAAGGCACAGCAGGCCAGGCAACATCCGAGAAGCAAGAGAGTCGAAGTTTCAGGCAGAACTTCCAGCGGAAAGGTAAGTAATAGGTGAACGAAGGTAGGAGGTGATAGTGATAGATCGATGGGGAGTGTGGGACGGAGCGGTGGGAATTAAGATGGGCATTAGGTCTCCTCAGGAGGGCAGATGTGAGTCTGGGAGTTGGATCTGGGATATGGGTTGGCCAGGGGAAATTTGTAAATCAGTGGATCCAATGTTCGTGCCTCATGTTTGTTGGCTCTTGAGGCAGAAGATGATGTGTTACTGGTGACATCCTGGTACATCTCTTCTGAACCCTCTTCAGCTTAACAATCTCCTTCCCATAACAGAACTGCACACAGAACTACAGAAGAGGCTTTATCAATGTCCTGAACAATCTCAGCATGCCTGCTCAATTTCTAAACTCAAAGGTCTGAGCACTGACGTAACCTGAAACACCCTGCACCACAGACTTCAAAGAATTATTCCTGCGCCCCCGGATCCCTCTTTTCTATATAACTACCAAATCCCAGCATTCATTGTGTAAGCCCTCCCCTTGTTTGTTTTACCAAAAAGCAATACTTCACATGTATCCAGGTTAAACCCCCAACTGCCACACCTCAGCCCAGTGAATGATATTACTGCCCCCTCACACTCCCCTTCGGATTAAAACCACAATCCCCTCTCCATAAGGCCTACAGACACCAGCCTTGAGTTTCCCAAAGACCCAGAGCTTGGTTTGCCTTGTGAAGGCAGAAGGAGGAGTCGGTAAGCAAAAGCTGGATAGGAAATAGCTGTCTTATTTCAATTAATGGTTTTCGGAAGAGGGAAGCCACACGCTCGAGATTTGAAATAGTGACCGGTGTTTTGGGCACAGAATTGTGTTCTTTCCTCGTCTCTGGTCTTCAGTATTGATATCTACTCGAGATCCTTCAGAGTGTAGAGTGTGTTGCAGGATTTCTTTCCCTAATATAGCAGACTACTGGTAATCGACATTTAAACCGGAAATCATAGCCAAGCAATTAAAGATGTTCATAGTTCATCTCAATGGTACAGCGAATGCACTCAACATCCTATAGTTGAGGCTAATAACTTGTACTTTTTTTCAATGAGAATTGTCCCCTGTATAATTTGGTAATGTTAACCAGAATTTAATAAATCCATACACTTCAAATATGACCCAAAATCTGGGCATAGTTTAAGCCTTGTTTTATGGATGGTGCCCACGTTTCTGAGCCGGACCTCTGGATTCGATTCCAGTCCATGACTGTCTGGTAGTGTCCCTATCTCTGGAGAAGGTGGAGCGTATTCACGTCCTGTGGAGGTGTGTCACAGCATGTTACAACAGGCTGATGAACAAACACACAGGAGCATCATGTTGCAGCTTTAGGGGCTCATGCTGAATGATAGTAGTGTATCTCTCACTGCGCCGAAAGTTCTAGTTACAAATCCCACAAAGCAGTTTCATAATATGTCTGAACAAGTTGATTAAACTTTTTGGAATAGTGCCTTGATGGAGAAGGAAGAGGTACGACTACTGAATTTGAGACTATAGACCCAGGATGACTGAAAGCACAGCCAACCGTCTTGATTCGAGTCATATTTACACTTTCTAGCGGTTTATAAAATTATGAAGGGCATGGATAGGGTGAGTGGTCAACGTTCCTTCCTCCAAGGTAGGAGAGTCTAAAACTAGAAAGCATAGGTTTAAGGTGGGAAGAGCGATATTTGAAAGACAATGAAGAGAAACTTTTTTTCCCTGCAGAGGGTGGTGCTTCTATGGAATAAGCTGCCAGAGAAACTGGTGGAGGCTGGAACAATTACAGCATTTAACAGGCAACTGGGTGGCTTTATGATTAGTGGGATATGGGCCAAATGCTGGCAAATGGGAGTGGATTAATTTAGAACATTAGGATGGCATGAGCGAGTTGAAGAGTTTGTTTCCCTGTTGTACATCTCTATGAATCATTGATTTAATTAATGAAGGTCTCTTTGTAATCTTCAGCTGTTCACCATTATACAAACACTGTCCACTGTAAACCCAAACTTGATGTCATCCTCAAATTGGCGAAAAATGCCTTCTATAATTCTCATCTAAATCATTTATATAAATGACAAACAAAAGTGAACCCAAAAATTTTGCCTCTGGATCATTGCTGCCCACCGGATTCCAGTTCAAAAAACAACCATCCACCATCACCCTGTCTCCTGCCAGTAAACAGATATACACAGAAACACACATGCAATCACACACACATACAGAGACACTGATGTAACCATGTCTTTTAGACAAAGGTTAGATTAAAACCACGATCAAGGGTTACAGTGAGAAGGCGGGGAAATTATGTTGACATACACACCAGACAGGATCAAACTGCAAAGTAGACCTTATGGGCCAAATGGTCTGATTCCAATTTCCTATGCTATGTGGCCTTACAGTGGCAGGATTATTTTCCAAGGGTGCAGTAGAAGCTGAGTTTGATAAATACTTGACTGAACAGTCAATGGGACTGTGGATACGTTTGAGGGGCTGAATGGTATATGTTTGTTCGTATTTGCTGTGCACTTGTTTCTGAAAAGAGTAGGTGACGTGTTGCGAGGTTAACACACTTTAAAATGAAAGGGTTCTTCCTTTTCCATTTGAGATAACATTGCTCCTTTCTTTGTTGGATTGTGCGATCTGTGGCGTTCACATCCCCCGGGAACAGTGAAGACTGGGTCATTGAGGATATTCAAGGCTGACCTTGACTGACCTGTGATGGACAGAGGAGTCAATGTTTATTGGGAACAGACAGGAAAGGGGTATTCAGCTACAATCAGACCAGCCATAATGTTTCTAAACTGAGCATCAAGTTGGAGGGGACGAATGGCCAACTGCTGCTCCTACTTCACTCGTTGTTCTGTCAATTCACACCGTGGGGAATGTTGCTGAACAAAGAGACCTACGGATGCAGGTTCATAGTTCCTTGAAAGTGGAGTAGCAGGTAGACAGAGTATTAATGTTCAGTCAGAACATTGATTATCGGAGATGCGGTAGCATATTACGTTTCTACAGGACATTGCTGAGGCCACTTTAAGAATATTGCATACAATTCAGTTGGCACTGCTAAAGGATGGATGTTGCTAAGCTTGAGAGGATGCAGAAATCATTTACAAGGATTTTCTGGAACCTGAGAAATTGAGCTGCAGGAGAGGATGAACAGGTTGGGGCTTTTCCCCCTGGACTGTTGAAAGCTGAATAGTGACATGACAGAGGCTTATAAAATCCTGTGGGCTATTTATAGTCTCAATGGCCAACATCTTTTTTCCCAGTGTAGGCACTTCCAGAACTATATGACAGAGGTTGATGATGACAGGGAAAAGATCTAGACGAGACCTGAGGGGAAACATTCACATGCAGAGGCTGTGGGTGTACGGAAAGTGCTGTTAGGGGAAGTGGTGAAAGCGGGTACAATTACATGTTTAAAATATATCTGGATAGATACATAAATAGGAATGGTTCGGAAGGATATGGGCCAAATGCTGGCCATTGAGACTAGGTCATGTTAGGATGCCTGATCGGCATTCAGAATTTGGAAAAAAGGATGTGTTTCCATACTGTATGACTCACCTATTCTATCACAGTGATGAGGAAAAATGCTAAAAGGGCTTTTGAATGGGAATTCTCTTCGCCAGAAGTTTGTGGTGCCTCACTGATTGCAAGTATTCACAGTTGAGTTAGTTAAAGATTTGACAGAGACTGTGTCATGGATAATGGGATACAGACAGGAAAGTGGGGCTGAGACCAAACCTGATTGGCCACAATCTTAGTGCCTGGTGGAGAAGGCTCAAAGTATTTCATGACCCACTCCTACTCGTCAGTCCCCTGTTTCTGTGTTCCATTCAGACCCTCAAACTGCTGTATAGGAGCAGCTGGAGGCCACTTACTGCTATCACCTGGTGCATAGAAACAGAGGAGAGCATTCACTACCTCATGACTGTCACACACGGTTTGGGAGATTTGGAAAATGTAATTGAAAAACCCAGGCTGGACATGAAAGCGGTCCGTCATTTCTCTTTACAGAGCTTCCCCTCTCTGCAACTCGTGCTCTGTTTGTTGGTAGACGCAGATTCACTGTGAATACAGCCCCCATACCTCACCCAGAGATGGTCACAAAGTCCTCTGGGCTTCTTGACTGCAACATTCCATAACAGACCTTCAAGGTACCTTCCTGTAAGTAATCTAATCTAATCTAATTTTACAATAACAGACTGTGAGAATTTCAGAAACAAAGGCAGGTCGTTCACCTCCCAAGCCTGCTTAGCCTTTCACTAATATCATTGCTTCATAGCCCCCACCTCTCTGACACAATAAAATCCATCACCAGCCTCAATGAGCACTTCCACAGAACACAGAACAAAGAACATTAGAGAACAGTACAAGACCTTCGGCCCTCGATGTTGTGCCACACGTTTATCGTACTGTATGATCAGACTATCCTCCGTGCTTCCGTTCACTTTCTTCCATATGCCTATCCAAGAATCTCTTGATGTTTCCCTCACGTCTTTGATTCTACTTCCATTGCTGGCAGTGCATTCCAAACACCCACCGCTCTCTGTCTAAAGAATCTACCTCTGATATCTCCCCAAACCTTCCTCCTATTACCTTAAAATTATGACCCCTTGTGATAGATATTTCTGCCCTAGGAAACAGTCGCTTGCTATTCACTCTGTCTATGGCTCTCATCGTCTTGCACAGCTCTATCAAATCACCTGTCATCTTTCTTTCCTCCAATGAGAAAAGCCCTTGCTCCCTCAAGCTTATTTCACAAAACCTTGCGTCCAGTCTGGTGAGCATCTTTGTAAATTTCCTCTGCACTCTGTCTAAAGCTTCCACATCCTTCCTATAATGGACTGAGTAGAACTGAGCACAATATTCCAAGTGTGGTCTAACCAGGACTCTATAGAGCTTCAGCATAACCTCACGGCTCTTAAACTCAATCCCCAGCATATGAAAGCCAACACACCATATCCCTTCTTAACCACACCATCAACTTTGGGAGCATATTTGAGGGATCTGTGGACACGGACCTCAAGGTCGCTCTGGTTCTCCACACTGCCAAGAATCCTGTCTTTTACCATGTATTCTGCATTCATATTCGAGCTGGCAAAGGGAACCTGATATTGGTGTGAGTTCAGATGATGGACAGTTTTGAATGAGCATTTGTTCTGCAGCTCTGTCGCTGAAAGTGGGCACAGCAGAGTCTAGGACTCATTGGGCTGAATATAACCATAATTGATATTAGTGTGATTTTCACTGAGTGTGACAGATGGGTTGCCAGTCCGATCCCACCCATCATGGCTGGAGTTATTCACGATCGGCCGGATGTCCTGATATTCTGTGATCCCTGGCATTGGTGCACAGTTTACCCCGAGCATGGCAGATAAGGGGCAATTACACCACGGTTTGTCGACAGGGACACGGAGTTCCTGGTGGATGGGCTAGTACAGAGGGGACCATTCTCTTCCCAGCGGAACCACACCACCAGACCCAACGAGCAGGGCCTGAGCTCACCAACCAGCTCAGTGCAGTATCTGCGGTCTGAAGAAATGTTCAGCAATACAGGACTAGCTTCAATAACCTTCCCCACTCTGTCAGGATAAGAGTCACTGTGTTCTCCCTGTTCCCTCACACTCACTGTATATCTGTTATATCACCGACACCCGAACACGATTCATTGTCCACTACTCTCACTATTGCATGCAAAGCCTTCTCTCTTTGTCACACACACACACACACACACACACACACACACACACACACACACACACACACACACACACACACACACACACACACGCACAAACACACACAATCTCTCTCTCTCTCTCTCTCTCGCCTTCACAATACTCCCACATGTTGATAGAATATTCTGAAGAATGTTGATTGTGGAATGTTCAAGTTCGTGTTCCAAATGATTCCCATTTTCAAGAAAATGTCAATGCCCCAGTATGTAACACAGAAGGGGATGGAACAAAGTTGTACAGTTTTCAAATCACATGCAATCGACGATAGGGCCATTTAGCTCTTCAAACGCATTCTAGCATTTAAGAAGATTGTGGCTGATCTGATGCGTTTCTCAGTTCCATGTTACATGAATTTTCAGTCAGTCAACCCCCTGGGTTCCTGTCACTGAGCAGACAACACTCAGGCACTTTTACCCGGGTTTTCTTCAAGCGCCTGCTCGAGGACATTTCCCAAGGGGACGCACTGTCCCAATAATATATTCCATCAGCTTTCTCCATCCATATAATGGTAAGCACATTTTACACAGACTAATCAAAAATCTACACTCATTTTATGGTTATCGATATCCAATCACAATTAGTAAATCTGGTTATTTCGTATGTCTCACCTTACCGTATTCAGCCAAAGATGGCTTTGAAATACTTGTCTCATTATAAAATGCAATTTCTACCAGAGAACGTTTTTACCCTCAGTCGTTATTTGGACCGTTATCTGAATTGCACCTTTTTCCTTGTTATGAAAGTTTCCCTTACCCTTTGCCTGTGACTGTTTCTGTCTGGAACAGTTATACAGTCTCCCACTCAGTTGGCTGGACAGCTGGTTTGCGATGAAGATGGAGGCCAACAGTGCTGGTTCGATTCACCACACTGACAGAGGTTACCATGATGGGGACGCTGTCTCACCCTCAACTCATCACCCGAGGTGTGGTGACCCTCAGGTTGAATGACCACAAGTGGTCTCTCTTTAATAACAGAGCAGCTCTATGGTCCTTGGAACTCTGTTCTATCACTGTTGGCATTTTAAACTGTTTTCCAGATTACCATTTCTTTTTCACAGATGTTCTGAAGCAGTGTCATTTTGTACCGCTGTCAACATTTCCCCATGCTGCACATTCCAGTCCATTCCATGATAATCCTTGACTCTGTTGTTACTTATGAATCTTCCGTCTGTGCCTCAAAAATATTCAATATCTCTGCCTCCAATGGTCTGCGGGAAAGAGAGTTCCAAAAACTCATAGCACTGAGAAACCAAAGAAAAAGCCTCACCTGGGGTGTGAGGTTATTTTTTGTCTACCTCCCTGAGATTGGATATAATTACATTGGAAGCAGTTCAGCAATGTTTCACTTCATGTATTCCAGGAATGAAGGCCTTATATTATGGTTACTCATTGAAAGAGAGGTGATCTTATTGAAACATACAAAACCTTCAACAGAGTGTATCAGGTAGATATCCACTGGGTATTTGTATAGTCCAAACTTCTTGCCATTGTTCTAGAACTTCAGCCGTGTGGCGGCAAGGCATTCTGCCCATCAAATCCACACTGACCCAGCGAACAGTATCCCAGCCATACCTGCCCCCCCACCCTATCCATGTAACCCTGCATTTCACATGACTAACGCAACTAACATACACATCCTTGGGCACTATGGGCAAATTAGCATGGCCAATACACTCTAGGCTGCACATTTTTGAACTTCGAAGGAATCTAGAACACTGGGAGGAAACACAGACACAGGGAGAATGTTCAAACTCCACATACAGGACGCCCGAAGTTGGAATTGAACCCAGCTCCTTGGAGATGTGAGGCAGCAGTGTGGAACACAGATCCTCCATGCTCCTCCATTAGTTATATTAGTTACTTGTGTCTGACTAAAGAAATCTGCGTGACTTGTTTACTGAACCAGACCTAGTCTAAGAATTTTATCATCAGCCATATCACCTATCTGGTCACATTTAAAATGTGATGTGAGTAGTGAAGGAGTGGGACGAGAAAAGGAATCAGTGACACCCTCCAACCTCAGTTAGAAATGGAGTGAGGGGAAATTCACAAAGTGGGAATTTATTCACGTAGGAATTCTCCTTCCCACAAGTATGGGATGGCTAAAGCTTTATATTATATCGAGGCTGGCTACATCTGATTTTCCATAGACAGGTGAATCAGGGATAATGGTGCATGGAGAGAAACGTGGAGCTGGGACCACAATGAGATGAGCCACGACCTTATCAACTGGTGGAGTAGTGTCAAAGGGCCGAATGTCCCACTCGTGTCCCTCAGCCTTATGTTCTGATGTTCCATTCAGCCCTTCGGAATTGCTACACAGGGGTAGATCGAGGCCACCCCGATGGTTAGGTATAGTTTGGGAAATGTAATTGAAAATCCAGGCTGAGTCAGGAATTGTCCCGCACCCCAATCTCTCTTTTCAGGCTTCCCGTCTCTGTAACTTCTGCTCCAGACGTGAGTCATGTCACTGACCCAGAATCGCTGTGAATACAGCCCTCGACCAGTGTTAGCTCAAAGAAATCCTCTGCTCTCCCTGAATGCAACATTGTACAAAACCATTTTCAGGAAAATAACATAAGAACGTAAGAAATAGAAACAGGAGCAGGCTATTCGGCCTCTCAAACCTGTACTGTCATTTAATAAGAACATGGATGATCTACTTCAGGGCTCAACTCCACTTTCCTGCTAACCTTTTGTATCCCTCAAATCACTAATCTGTCAAAACCCAATCCAGCCAGTCTGTAAATGTATTTTAAAAAACCCAGTCTCCACAACCTGTGGGTTAGGGAATTCCAGACATTCACTACCTTCTGAAAGAAGATGTTTCTTTGTATCTCAGTTTGAAATCGATATCCCTTCTTCTGTATCTACAACCCTGAGTTCGACTCTCTGCCCTGGAACGGATCCACATTCTCGAAATCTACCTTGTCAAGCCCCCTCTGCATCATGTCCATTTCAATAATATCATCCACATTCATTTCAACAACAATGAATAAACGCCTCACCATTTTAGATGTACTCAATAATTCAACCCTTTCATTCCATGAACCCGCCTAATGAGCCAACTTAGTTACTTGCTGCATCAGCATGCTGACGTTATGTTTCAGACACAAAGACAATTCCATCCCTTTGCACTGTTCCTTTTGTGGGTGTCCTCTCCATTAAGTAACAGCCCGCCTTTTAGTTCTCAGTGTCATCCTCAATGAAGTGGGGAGGGACCATAATGTGAGAGAATGTGCTCTGTAATTGGAGATGGAGAACTTGAATCAGGAAGGGGAGAGGAGCAGGGAAGAGGATGGAACAGCAATGGCAGGGGTTTCTGGGGGGAATTCAGGAAGCACAGCTGAAAGTCATGCCCAGCATCTGCTTATGATCCCAAGAAATAAACATTCTAAATCTGGCCCTACACTAATGCTCATCATAGTATCCTTGGCAACCATGGGTGGTACATTTTCTAATCGAGTCCTTCTTTTTGAACAGAATCAATAATTTTTGAGCGTTATTGGATATCTGCTTGAATGTCTGCCGAGGTATACCCACTGACCTTCCTCTGGGTCTACTTCCACATCCCACTTCAGATCAGATGTGAGACAGAAAGCCTCAATATAGATGTCTGGTTATTTTTAATCATTCAGGGGTGACTTGTAGATGTAGCAGTACACATGATCAGCGGAGGCTGACTCCATTCTCCCAGTTTCTCCGTCTCCGTTGTTTTTCTTTGATGACGCCACATTCCAGTGAACTGCTTGTGACGTGACCTCCTTTGCCTTCAAATCAGAAATCCGCTAATTCCGGTGGACAGGGCCTTCAGATGTGACTATCCCATCTCCCGTGCTTCTGCCCTCACTCCGTCCTCTCCTTCCCAGAACAATGATAGATCTCCCCTCGTCCTCACTTCTACTGTACTAGAATCCATATTCACAGAATCATCTTTCACTATTCCACCATCTCCAATGGGACAGCACTATCAAACACATCTTTCCCTCGCGACCACTGACAGCATTTCACAGAGACCATTTCTTTTGTGACACCCTCCATCATCCCGAACACTTCCCAACTACCCCATGACACCTTCCCATGCAATAACAGAAGCTGCATCACTTGCCCATTCACCTCTTCCCTCCCCACTGTCCAAGACCCCAAACACATCTGCCTGGTGAAGTAGCATTTCCCTTTTACTCTATCAATCCGGTCTCCTGTCATTGCTGCTCACAATGCTGTCTCCTTTACACTGGGGAGACCAAACAGAGACTGGTTCGAGAACCACTTTCTCTCTGTCTGTAGGAATAACCCTGAGCCTCTCATTGCTTCTCATTTCAATAACCGACCTTGCACTCATCCTCGCATTTCAGTCCTGAGCTGCTGCAACGTTCCAGTGAAATACTACCCACGATAGAGTAACACCTAACTTTACACTTTGATGTGTCAGAGCCTGCAGCAGTTAATACACGATTCCAAATTCACAGCCTGATTTATTATGGTTGTTCTCCATTTTTCATATATTCTACTTCCTGGCCTCCCTATGATCTCGTCTGTGTCTTGTTTTATCCTGCACTCAATAGAGACAACCCATTTCTGCCATCCACACTTTAATTTACACCAATTTTACATGTTTCTCTTTCAACACAATTAAAAGCCCATTCCTCTGTGCCATTGCGTCTCCACATACTCTGTTTCCTATCATCCCTCGTCCACTTTTGCCAAAGCATTAAGCAGTCCTTTTCAGTTCTGAACAAGATCCACGCTGGACTTGAAACACTATCTCTGTTTCTCTGTCTCCACAGATGCTGACAAACCTGCTGAGTTTCTCCAGAAATTTCTGGTTTTGAACATGTTCAAAGGTATATGTCAAAGCTGCTCAAATGTCCTGACCCACTTGGATTGCCGTACACTGGGAAGTGAAAAATAATAAAAGATGCACAAATATCTTGGTTCTGAAACTACATAAGACTGGAATCATTGACACGACAGAGTTCGTATTAGACGCCATGGAGAGAACAGAGGGAAGCACATTCAATTTAAACACTGAAAATGGCATAACTTCAAGGGAAAACGTTCAGATGAATGTTAGAATTAGAATCGCTACAGTGTGGAAACAGGCCCTTCAGCCCAACAAGTCCACACCAATCCTCTGAAGAGTAAACCAAGCACACCCATTTTCTAATCCTATATTTACCCCTGACTAATGCACCTAACCTGGAAATTTTTGGTTTGTGGGAGGGAAGAATCCAACAGGGAGAATGCGCAAGTTCCACAAAGATGGTCGCTGGAGGATGGAATCAAACCTGGGTCCATAGCGTTGTGAGGAAGAGGCACTAAACACTGAGCCATGGAGCTACCTCACTGAATATGTTTTGGAGTTTTGAAAAACATGACAAGTAAGAGGTGTGACACAATAAACAAACGTTCAGAGGAATGAGAATATGAAAATGGAAGTGCTACCAAATCAGAAACCAGAGTAGCTCACGGGGTACGGGTCAATGGGTCTCGGTATGAATTGGGCGACAGACAGCAGAATTGCATTGCAGAAATTGCAGCTCAAACCCGGGAATTCATGTAATAGTGTAGATCACAGTTGGACAGAAGGAGAATTGTACTGAGTTACAATCTGTAGCTTTTTGCCCAGGATAATTCCTCAGTCCATTATTCCCATTAAGCTGAATGATGTTTCAGTCACCAGTGTAGGTGAACATACCAGGGTCAGAACCGTGTGGACCTAAAACTGATGACAACCCATTTAAAGCTACCACACTTGACTACTCACTTACATTGCAAACAGCAGGACTAACATCTGATAGAGAGGACGAAATGATTACAAAGCAAACAGATCAGATCGAAGCTCTGCAGTCCTGCCACAGCCAGTTAGAAATGGAGTTGAACTATGAAACAACTGATGAAAGAAGAGGAGTCCACAAATATTTTTTTAAAAACTGTTCAATGGGATTAGTGTGGCGCTGGGTAGGTCATCATTTATTGACAGGAGGGTAGTTAAGAGTCAAACACATTGCTGTGTGTCTGGAGGTACAAGTAGGCCAGAGCAAGAACGAATGGCAGTTTCCTTCCCGAAAGGGCATCTGCGAACAAGATGGGTTTCCCACACAATCAGCAACCGTTTCAAGATCATCATTAGACTCTTAATTCCCAACATTTATTGGATTTGAATTCCACCATTTGCTGTGGCAGCATTCGAACTCAGGTCACATGAGCATTGCCTAGGTCACTAGACTAACAGCTCAATACCACGTGGTTATTGCTTTGCCATTCCCTGAAAGAATGGAACTTTGCTGCACATCAGTATAAAAGACAGTATGCAATGTCTGCACCATCCTCAGCCAGAAGTGTTCCTTAGATGATGCCCGCAGAATCACAGATGTCAGTCTCCAACCAATTCGATTCGCTGCACCTGACATGAAGAAACAGCCGAATACAGTAGGTACGAAAAATGCAATGGGCCCTGACACCATTCCTGTAGTAGGACTGAAGACTTGTGCTGCATAACAAGCCGTGTCCCTGGGGAAACTGTTTCATTCCGGCTCCAACTCTGACATCTCCCTGGCAACGTGGAAAATTCCTCAACTATGTCCAGTCCCTTAAGAGAAGAATAATTACAAGCTGACCATTTACCACCCCCTTCGTCCCATCACAATAGACAAAACTGTGTGAGTTATTTTTGACAGAGCTATCAAGCAGCACAAAAATTATCTGCTTAGTGTGGTTTCCGATTGGTCCCCATGTGGAGATGGTGCTGTTGTGGAAATGTCACTGGATTACCAATCTCGACCAGGCTAATGCACTGGCAGCTGGTGGAAGTTAAAAACAACTAATAAAATATCGAAATCTAAAATCTGCTGTCACTGACAGTGACCTTGAAGCCAATGTCGATTGTAAAGACCAATTACCTTCCCAATTTACTTTCAGGCAGTGAATCTCCCCTGCTTTCCGGTTCTGGACTAAAATGCCTCCAGACGACAGACATGTGGCAAACACTTCAATGGTCTCTTAAATGCCAAGCAAGACATTCTCTTGTATCAAACTGTTCCGAACCCTTAATGGATAAAATTGGACAAAACACCCAGCACCAGTCTCGGTATGAGAAAAGGGAATGGGAAACACAGTCCTGTTGATCCAGCGGATGCCTCCTTCCTAATAGCTGAGAGCCTGTGACAATTTACAGAGTTTTCCCACAGACTGCACAGAAACATTGGGGAAGGAGTAGGTCATTCAACACATTGAGCCTCCCCCATTCTAGATTTTGGTCTAACATCTCTTCAATTTTTTTCCCAAACACTTCATGCTGGATATCCTTTGAAGTGATTAATTATTGGAACAATATGAATTAGGAACTTCGGTCCATCAATTTTGCTTTCCCATACAAAATAACCATGGTTGATCCTTTCTCCCCACACAAAACGTCTGCTGCAACCTTGTCCCTTTAGTGTCAAGAAATACTTAACGAAATTCAGTGCCTTGCCTTCCACAGGCTTGTGTAGCATAGAATTCCCAGATTCACCAGTCTGTGAGTGCAGAAATTTATTCTCATCTCAATGCAGATTGTCCTGACTGGACCTAATACTGTGGCTGCTTGTTTTCGACGTCCCAGCCAGGTGAATTATCATCCCTATTTCCAATACATCTCGCCCTGTCAGAGTATTATATATCTCACTGAGATCTCCACTCATTTTCCTAAACCACATGGAATACAGACTCAGTCGCACCAAACTCTGTTCTCACAACAGGTTTGTCATCCTAGAGATCAGTCTGGTCATTCTTTGCTGCTCTCCCTCAATGTCAGGTTTGTCCATTATTAGGTAAGGATACCAAAACTGTACACAATACTGCACAATATTCGAGATGGGGTAAATGCCATTTTGTTCTTCATTGCGAAAGGGGTTGAATTTAAATGCAGGAAGGTTATGTTACAGCTGCACAGGGTGATGGTGAGGTTACAACTGGAGTATTGTGAGCAGTTTTGGCCTCCTTACTTGCAAAGCGATGTACTGGCAGTGGAGGTGATGCAGAGGCAATTCACTCTGGTGGATCTGGAGTTGAGGGGGTTGTCTTATGTGCAGAGACAGAGTAGATCAGCATTATATTCATTGGAATGTATAAGAATGAGGGAAGGATCTTATAGAAACATAAAAAATATTATGAAGCGAAGAGATCAGAAAAAAGTAGAGAGGATGGTTCCACTGGCAGGTGAAGCTATAGGACAAGATGGAATAACCTCAATATTAGAGGGAGCAGATTTAGGACTGAATTGAGAAAGAACCTTTTCACCCAGAGGCTTGTAATTCTATGGAGCTCCCTGCCCAGTGAAGTAGTTGACGCTACTTCAGTAAACGTTTTTCGAGCTGAGATCGATATGTTTTGAACAATGAAGAAAATTACGGATACAGTGAGAGTGCGGGTAAGTGGATCTGTGTCCACGAGAAGATCAGCCTTGATGTTACAGAATAGCTGAGCAGGTTAGAAGGACCAGGTGGCCTACTCCTGCTCCTAGTCCTTCTGCTCTTATGAAAGGGGAGTGGCCAGTTCTCCCAGCGCAGACCCTCTGCTTTGATTTCTTTGGACTGATTTTTCACGGACTGGCTGTTTACTGAAAGCAGGCAGCCAGTTGTGAAGCTATCAGGCCAAAAAAGAAGGTTCATGCTGATCCCCCCTCTCTCTGAGATCTCTCCTGGAAGTACCTGGGTTTGATTTTTCCTTTCGAATTTTCCATGGGGTGTTTATGGGGATTGTTTCAAGTACTTCGAACAACACCTTAGATTATTTAGATACAGATTACTTACAGTGTGGAAATATGCCCTTTGGCTCAACAAGTCCACACCGACCCCACGCCCCCAAAGAGCAACCCATCCAGATCCATTTGCCTACATTTACCCCTTCACCTAACACTACGCGCAATTTAGCGTGGCCAATTCAGCTAACCAGCGCATTTTTGGACTGTGCGAGGAAACCGGATCACCCGGAGGAAACCCACACAAACACGGCGAGAATGTGCAAACTCCACACAGACAGTTGCCTGAGGCGGGAATCGAACCCGGGTCCCTAGCGCTGTGAGGCAGCAGTGCTAACCACTGTACCACGGTACCACCCAATGGCTTTCAACCATTGTGAGATTCTCAGTTGAGAAGTGGAGTGCTGCTGAAGACCAGAAAGCTTCACCTGGAAGATTAGTTGAGTAGCCAACTTTAAATATTTTTTAAATATTTATTTATGAAACTTTACAATGACAAAAGCTGGGAAAAGTCACTTTCGTTCTACTTACTGTGGAACTAGGAGCATGGATATGGCTTCTAATTGGCTGCCTCTTGGTATTGTCATCCCTAATCGTGTTACACAGTAATGCCCTGCATTTTTGTAGGCTGAATTGAAAGTCAGTTCTTGGTCTTCCCATGTACCCACTCCTTATGAATTGAACTTGCTAACCTAATTAAGTTAGGATAAACTGTTGGGTTTTCGGATAGGTTGTTATTCTGCATGCTATTCTCTTCTGTTTGTGTTTCATTCTGTAACCTTGAAAATAAATTCTGATTTATTTAAAACTTAGTGGCTTGACCAGCTGCGTCACTCCTGGAATATCTGCCTTATAACTGCGTAAGGCAACAAGCAAAGTTTGGGTCTGCACTACGTCCTTAAAATGACTCGAGGTGATCTGTCCTGGCCCATACAGTGTGCAACAATGAGATCTAATATACTGGCATGGGTTGAGAATAGGAGAGAGCTGAAATAAAAAGTGAGTCAGAATAAGCAGTTCCTTTTTTTGGAATGGAAAGCAATTACGAGCAGGATGATCCCGGAATTGATGCTTGGCACCCATCTATTCATGAAGCAGATTATACATCTGCTCGAGGGTACTAAATGTAATGTTTCAAAATCTGCTGAAGGCACCAAACTGAGAATTCATTGGGTGAGGCGGATGTAAAGAAGTTCAAGGGACTTGAGACACGTGGAGGGAATGGGCAAATACGTGGCAGATGAACAGCAATGTGGATGGACGTAACATTGAACATTTTGGTTGGAAAAATAGAATATCAGGCTAGCATTTCAAAAGGAATTGATGCGAAAATGTTGATCTGTGAAGATACTAACGCGCATATTTTGTTGACTTCTTCACCGAACTCTGAAGTCCATTCACGGCAGTGAATTCTGAAACCAGACGTCAATTCTGGGATTGGCACTGGCACATATGCCGGTGGGTATATGTAACATTGAAAAGGATCTGGATCTCCCTGTACACCAGTCACTGAAAGCATTATTGAAGCAACTGAAAGCAGTTAGGAAGGTAAATGATGTGTTGAGCTTCATTTCTGGGGAATTTGAGTCCAGAAATAAGGGTATCTTATTACAGCTGTACATGACCTTGGTGAGACCCCATCTCGAATATTGTGCAGTATTGTGTGCAGTTTTGGTATCCTTACCTAATAAAGGACAAACCTGACATTGAGGGAGAGCAGAAAAGAATGACCAGACTGATCTCTAGGAAGACAAACTTATTGTGGGAACAGAGTTTGGTGCGACTGAGTCTGTATTCCATGTGGTTTAGGAAAATGAGTGGAGATCTCAGTGAGATAGAATACTCTGACAGGGCGAGATATATTGGAAATAGGGATGATAATTCACCTGGCTGGGACGTCGAAAACAAGCAGCCGCAGTATTAGGTACGGTCAGGGCATACTGCATTGAGATGAGAATAAATGTCTGAAATCACAGACTGGTGAATCTGGGAATTCTATGCTACACAAGCCTGTGGAAGGCAAGGCACTGAATTTCGTTAAGTATTTCTTGACACTAAAGGGACAAGGTTGCAGCAGAGGTTTGGTGTGGGGAGAAAGGAGCAACCATCGTTATATTGAATGGGAAAGCAAAATTGATGGACCGAAGTTCGTAATTCATATTGTTCCAATAATTAATCACTTCAAAGGATATACAGTATGAAGTGTTTGGGAAAAAAATTGAAGAGATGTTAGACCAAAAACTAGAATGGGGGAGGCTCAATGTGTTGAATGACCTACTCCTTCCCCAATGTTTCTGTGCAGTCTGTGGAAAAATTCTGTAAATGTGTCACAGGCTCTCAGCTATTAGGAAGGAGGCACCTGCTGGATCAACAGGGCTGTGTTTCCCATTACCTTTTCTCATACCGAGACTGGTGCTGGGTATTTTTTCCAATTTTATCCATTAAGGGTTCGGAACAGTTTGATACAAGAGAATGTCTTGCTTGGCATTTTAGAGACCATTGAAGTGTTTGCCACATGTCTGTCGTCTGGAGGCGCTTTTAGGCCAGAACAGGAAAGCAGGGAGATTCACTGCCTGAAAGTAAATTGGGAAGGTAATTGGTCTTTACAATCGACATTGGCTTCAAGGGCACTGTCAGTGACAGCAGATTTTAGATTTCGATATTTTATTAGTTGTTTTTAACTTCCACTAGCTGCCAGAGCATTAGCCTGGTCGAGATTGATAATCCAGTGACATTTCCACAACAGCACCATCTCCACATGGGGACAAATCGGAAACCACACTGAGCAGATAATTTTTGTGCTGCTTGATAGCTCTGTCAAAAATAACTCACGCAATTTTGTCTATTGTGATGGGACTGATGGGGTGGTAAATGGTCAGCTTGTAATTATTCTTCTCTTAAGGGACTGGACAGAGTTGAGGAAGTTTCCACGTTGCCAGGGAGATGTCAGAGTTGGAGCCGGAATGAAACAGTTTCCCCAGGGACACGGTTTGTTATGCAGCACAAGTCTTCAGTCCTATTACAGGAATGGTGTCAGGGCCCATTGCATTTTTCGTACCTACTGTATTCGGCTGTTTCTTCATGTCAGGTGCAGCGAATCGAATTGGTTGGAGACTGACATCTGTGATTCTGTGGGCATCATCTAAGGAACACTTCTGGCTGAGGATGGTGCAGACATTGCATACTGTCTTTTACACTGATGTGCAGCAAAGTTCCATTCTTTCGGGGAATGGCAAAGCAATAACCATGTGGTATTGAGCTGTTAGTCTAGTGACCTAGGCAATGCTCATGTGACCTGAGTTCGAATACTGCCACAGCAAATGGTGGAATTCAAATCCAATAAATGTTGGGAATTAAGAGTCTAATGATGATCATGAAACAGTTGCTGATTGTGTGGTAAACCCATCTTGTTCGCAGATGCCCTTTCGGGAAGGAAACTGCCATTCGTTCTTGCTCTGGCCTACTTGTACCTCCAAACACACAGAAATGAGTTTGACTCTTAACTATCCTCCTGTCAATAAATGATGACCTACCCAGCGCCACACTAATCCCATTGAACAGTTTTTTAAAAAAATATTTGTGGAGTCTTCTTCTTTCATCAGTTGTTTCATAGTTCAACTCCATTTCTAACTGGCTGTGGCAGGACTGCAGAGCTTCGATCTGATCTGTTTGCTTTGTAATCATTTCGTCCTCTCTATCATATATTAGTCCTGCTGTTTGCAATGTAAGTGAGTAGTCAAGTGTGGTAGCTTTAAATGGGTTGTCATCAGTTTTAGGTCTACACGGTTCTGACCCTGGTATGTTCACCTACACTGGTGACTGAAACATCATTCAGCTTAATGGGAATAATAGAATGAGGAATTATCCTGGGCAAAAAGTTACAGATTGTAACTCAGTACAATTCTCCTTCTGTCCAACTGTGATCTACACTATTACATGAATTCCCGGGTTTGAGCTGCAATTTCTGCAATGCAATACTGCTGTCTGTCGCCCAATTCATACCGAGACCCATCGACCCGTACCCCGTGAGCTACTCTGGTTTCAGATGTGGTAGCACTTCCATTTTCATATTCTCATTCCTCTGAGCGTTTGTTTATTGTGTCACACCTCTTACTTGTCATGTTTTTCAAAACTCCAAAACATATTCAGTGAGGTAGCACCATGTCTCAGTGTTTAGTGCCTCTTCCTCAAAACGCTATGGACCCAGGTTTGATTCCATCCTCCAGCGACCATCTTTGTGGAACTTGCGTATTCTCCCAGTTGGATTCTTCCCTCCCACAAACCAAAAATTTCCAGGTTAGGTGCATTAGTCAGGGGTAAATATAGAATAAGAAAATGGGTGTGCTTCGTTTACTCTTCAGAGGATCGGTGTGGACTTGTTGGGCTGAAGGGCCTGTTTCCACACTGTAGCGATTCTAATTCTAACATTCATCTGAACGTTTTCCCTTGCAGTTATGCCATTTTCAGTGTTTAAATTGAATGTGCTTCCCTCTGTTCTCTCCATGGCGTCTAATACGACCTCTGTCGTGTCAATGATTCCAATCTTATGTAGTTTCAGAACCAAGATATTTGTGCATCTTTTATTATTTTTCACTTCCCAGTGTACGGCAATCCAAGTGGGTCAGGACATTTGAGCAGCTTTGACATATACCTTTGAACATGTTCAAATCCAGAAATTTCTGGAGAAACTCAGCAGGTCTGTCAGCATCTGTGGAGACAGAGAAACAGAGATAGTGTTTCAAGTCCAGCATGGCGCTTGTTCAGAACTGAAAAGGACTGCTTAATGCCTTTGCAAAAGTGGACGAGGGATGATAGGAAACAGAGTATGTGGAGGTGCAATGGCACAGAGGGATGGGCTTTTAATTGTGTTGAAAGAGAAACATATAAAATTGGTGTAAATTAAATTGAGGATGGCAGACATGTGTTGTCTCTATTGAGTGCAGGATAAAACAAGACACAGATGGGATCATTGGGTGGCCAGGAAGTAGAATATATGAAAAATGGAGAACAGCCAAAATGGAATCAGGCTGTGAATTTGGAATTGTGTATTGACTGCTGCTGGCTGTGACACATCAAAGTGTAAAGTTAGGTGTTACTCTAGCTTGGGTAGTGTTTCACTGGAACGTTGCAGCAGCTCAGGACTGAAATGCGAGGATGAGTGCAAGGTCGGTTATTGAAATGAGAAGCAATGAGAGGCTCAGGGTTATTCCTACAGACAGAGAGAAAGTGGTCCTCGAACCAGTCTCTGTTTGGTCTCCCCAGTGTAAAGGAGACAGCATTGTGAGCAGCAATGACAGGAAACCGGACTGAAAGTGTAAAAGTGAAATGCTACTTCACCAGGCAGGTATGTTTGGGGTCTTGGATAGTGAGAAGGGAAAGGTGAATGGGCAAGTGTTGCAGCTTCTGGTATTGCATGGGAAGGTGTCATGGGGGAGTGGGGAAGTGTTCGGGACGATGAAGGGTGTCACAAAAGAAATGGTCCCTATGAAATGCTGTCAGTGGTCGCAAGATGTGTTTGATAGTGCTGTCCCTTTGGAGATGGTGGAATAGCGAAAGATGATTCTGTGAATGTGGATTCTAGTACAGTAGAAGTGAGGACGAGGGGAGATCTATCATTATTCTGGGAAGGAGAGGACGGAGTGAGGGCAGAAGCACGGGAGATGGGATAGTCACATCTGAAGGTCCTGTCCACCGGAATTAGCGGATTTCTGATTTGAAGGCAAAGGAGGTCACGTCACAAGGAGTTCACTGGAATGTGGCGTCATCAAAGAGAAACGACGGAGACGGAGAAACTGGGAGAATGGAGTCAGCCTCCGCTGATCATGTGTACTGCTACATGTCCAAGTCAGCCCTGAATGATTAAAAATAACCAGAAATCTAAATTGAGGCTTTCTCTCTCACATCTGATCTGAAGTGGGATGTGGAAGTCGACCCAGAGGAAGGTCAGTGGGTATTCCTGGGCAGACATTCAAGCAGATATCCAATAACGCTGAAAAATTATTGATTCTGTTTAAAAAGAAGGACACGATTAGAAAATGTACCACCCATGGTTGCCAAGGATACTATGATAAGCATGAGTGTCGGGCCAGATTTTGAATGTTTATTTCTTGGGATCATAAGCAGTTGCTGGGCATGACTTTCAGCTGTGCTTCCTGAATTCCCCCCAGAAAACCCTGCCATTGCTGTTCCATCCTCTTCCCTGCTCCTCTCCCCTTCCTGATTCAAGTTCTCCATCTCCAATTACAGAGCACATTCTCTCACATTATGGTCCCTCCCCATTTCATTGAGGATGACACTGAGAACTAAAAGGCGGGCAGTTACTTAATGGAGAGGACACCCACAAAAGGAACAGGGTCTGAAACATAACGTCAGCATGCTGATGCAGCAAGTAACTAAGTTGGTTCATTAGCCGGGTTCATGGAATGAAAGGGTTGAATTATTGAGTACATCTAAAATAGTGAGGCGTTTATTCATTGTTGTTGAAATGAATGTGGATGATATTATTGAAATGGACATGATGCAGAGGGGGCTTGACAAGGTAGATTTCGAGAACGTGGATCCGTTCCAGGGCAGAGAGTCGAACTCAGGGTTGTAGATACAGAAGAAGGGATATCGATTTCAAACTGAGATACAAAGAAACATCTTCTTTCAGAAGGTAGTGAATGTCTGGAATTCACTAACCCAGAGGTTGTGGAGACTGGGTTTTTAAAAATAGATTTACAGACTGGCTGGATTGGATTTTGATAGATTAGTGATTTGAGGGATACAAAAGGTTAGCAGGAAAGTGGAGTTGAGCCCTGAAGTAGATCATCCATGTTCTTATTAAATGACAGTACAGGTTTGAGAGGCCGAAAAGCCTGCTCCTGTTTCTATTTCGTACGTTCTTATGTTATATTCCTGAAAATGGTTTTGTACAATGTTGCATTCAGGGAGAGCAGAGGATTTCTTTGATCTAACACTGGTCGAGGGCTGTATTCACAGCGATTCTGGGTCAGTGACATGACTCACGTCTGGAGCAGAAGTTACAGAGACGGGAAGCCTGAAAAGAGAGATTGGGGTGCAGGACAATTCCTGACTCAGCCTGGATTTTCAATTACATTTCCCAAACAATACCTAACCATCGGGTTGGCCTCGATCTACCCCTGTGTAGCAGTTCCGAAGAGCTGAATGGAACATCAGAACATAAGGCTGAGGGACACGAGTGGGACATTCGGCCCTTTGACACTACTCCACCAGTTGATAAGGTCGTGGCTCATCTCATTGTGGTCCCAGCTCCACTTTTCTCTCCGAGCACCATTATCCCTGATTCTACTTTCTATGGAAAATCAGATGTAGCCAGCCTCGATATAATATAAAGCTTTAGCCATCCCATACTTGTGGGAAGGAGAATTCCTACGTGAATAAATTCCCACTTTGTGAATTTCTCCTCACTCCAGTACTGACTGAGGTTGGAGGGTGTCACTGATTCCTTTTCTTTTCCCACTCCTTCACGACTCACATCACATTTTAAATGTGACCAGATTGGTGATATGGCTGATGATAAAATTCTTAGACTAGGTCTGGTTCAGTAAACAAGTCACGCAGATTTCTTTAGTCAGACACAAATAGCTTATATAACTAATGGAGGAGCATGGTTGATCTGTGTTTCACACTGCTGCCTCACATCACCAATGAGCTGGGTTCAATTCCAACCTTGGACGTCCTGTATGTGGAGTTTGAACATTCTCCCTGTGTCTGTGTTTCCTCCCAGTGTTCTAGTTTCCTTCCACAGTTCAAAAATGTGCAGCCTAGAGTGTATTGGCCATGCTAATTTGCCCATAGTGCCCAAGGATGTGTATGTTAGTTGCGTTAGTCATGTGAAATGCAGGGTTACATGGATAGGGTGGGGGGGCAGGTATGGCTGGGATACTGTTCGCTCGGTCAGTGTGGATTTGATGGGCAGAATGCCTTGCCGCCACACGGCTGAAGTTCTCGAACAATGGCAAGAAGTTTGGACTATACAAATACCCAGTGGATATCTACCTGATACACTCTGTTGAAGGTTTTGTATGTTTCAGTAAGATCACCTCTCTTTCAATGAGTAACCATAATATAAGGCCTTCATCCCTGGAATACATGAAGTGAAACATTGCTGAACTGCTTCCAATGTAATTATATCCAATCTCAGGGAGGTAGACAAAAAATAACCTCACACCCCAGGTGAGGCTTTTTCTTTGGTTTCTCAGTGCTATGAGTTTTTGGAACTCTCTTTCCCGCAGACCATTGGAGGCAGAGATATTGAATATTTTTGAGGCACAGATGGAAGATTCATAAGTAACAACAGAGTCAAGGATTATCATGGAATGGACTGGAATGTGCAGCATGGGGAAATGTTGACAGCGGTACAAAATGACACTGCTTCAGAACATCTGTGAAAAAGAAATGGTAATCTGGAAAACAGTTTAAAATGCCAACAGTGATAGAACACAGTTCCAAGGACCATAGAGCTGCTCTGTTATTAAAGAGAGACCACTTGTGGTCATTCAACCTGAGGGTCACCACACCTCGGGTGATGAGTTGAGGGTGAGACAGCGTCCCCATCATGGTAACCTCTGTCAGTGTGGTGAATCGAACCAGCACTGTTGGCCTCCATCTTCATCGCAAACCAGCTGTCCAGTCAACTGAGTGGGAGACTATAACTGTTCCAGACAGAAACAGTCACAGGCAAAGGGTAAGGGAAACTTTCATAACAAGGAAAAAGGTGCAATTCAGATAACGGTCCAAATAACGACTGAGGGTAAAAACGTTCTCTGGTAGAAATTGCATTTTATAATGAGACAAGTATTTCAAAGCCATCTTTGGCTGAATGCGGTAAGGTGAGACATACGAAATAACCAGATTTACTAATTGTGATTGGATATCGATAACCATAAAATGAGTGTAGATTTTTGATTAGTCTGTGTAAAATGTGCTTACCATTATATGGATGGAGAAAGCTGATGGAATATATTATTGGGACAGTGCGTCCCCTTGGGAAATGTCCTCGAGCAGGCGCTTGAAGAAAACCCGGGTAAAAGTGCCTGAATGTTGTCTGCTCAGTGACAGAAACCCAGGGGGTTGACTGACTGAAAATTCATGTAACATGGAACTGAGAAACGCATCAGATCAGCCACAATCTTCTTAAATGCTAGAATGCGTTTGAAGAGCTGAATGGCCCTATCGTCGATTGCATGTGATTTGAAAACTGTACAACTTTGTTCCTTCCCCTTCTGTGTTACATACTGGGGCATTGACATTTTCTTGAAAATGGGAATCATTTGGAACACGAACTTGAACATTCCACAATCAACATTCTTCAGAATATTCTATCAACATGTGGGAGTATTGTGAAGGCGAGAGAGAGAGAGAGAGAGAGAGATTGTGTGTGTTTGTGCGTGTGTGTGTGTGTGTGTGTGTGTGTGTGTGTGTGTGTGTGTGTGTGTGTGTGTGTGTGTGTGTGACAAAGAGAGAAGGCTTTGCATGCAATAGTGAGAGTAGTGGACAATGAATCGTGTTCGGGTGTCGGTGATATAACAGATATACAGTGAGTGTGAGGGAACAGGGAGAACACAGTGACTCTTATCCTGACAGAGTGGGGAAGGTTATTGAAGCTAGTCCTGTATTGCTGAACATTTCTTCAGACCGCAGATACTGCACTGAGCTGGTTGGTGAGCTCAGGCCCTGCTCGTTGGGTCTGGTGGTGTGGTTCCGCTGGGAAGAGAATGGTCCCCTCTGTACTAGCCCATCCACCAGGAACTCCGTGTCCCTGTCGACAACCCGTGGTGTAATTGCCCCTTATCTGCCATGCTCGGGGTAAACTGTGCACCAATGCCAGGGATCACAGAATATCAGGGCATCCGGCCGATCGTGAATAACTCCAGCCATGATGGGTGGGATCGGACTGGCATTGAATGACAGGGACACCATGGGGTGGCTGGGTAGTTAATGAGGTGAGTTCGATATGATAGTACCAGGAAAATAGCTCAGCCTCGTGCAGACAACCCATCTGTCACACTCAGTGAAAATCACACAAAGATAAATTATGGTTATATTCAGCCCAATGAGTCATAGATTCTGCTGTGCCCACTTTCAGCTACAGAGATGCAGAACAAATGCTGATTCAAAACTGTCCATCATCTGAACTCACACCAATATCAGGTTCCCTTTGCCAGCTCGAATATGAATGCAGAATACATGGTTAAAGACAGGATTCTTGGCAGTGTGGAGGAACAGAGCGACCTTGAGGTCCGTGTCCACAGATCCCTCAAATATGCTCCCAAAGTTGATGGTATGGTTAAGAAGGGATATGGTGTGTTGGCTTTCATATGCTGGGGATTGAGTTTAAGAGCCGTGAGGTTATGCTGAAGCTCTATAGCGTCCTGGTTAGACCACACCTAGAATATTGTGCTCAGTTCTACTCAGTCCATTATAGGAAGGATGTGGAAGCTTTAGACAGAGTGCAGAGGTAATTTACAAAGATGCTCACCAGACTGGACGCAAGGTTCTATGAAATAAGCTCGAGGGTGCAATGGCTTTTCTCATTGGACGAAAGAAAGATGACAGGTGATTTGATAGAGCTGTGCAAGACGATGAGAGGCATAGACAGAGTGAATAGCAAGCGACTGTTTCCTAGGGCAGAAATATCTATCACAAGGGGTCATAATTTTAAGGTAATAGGAGGAAGGTTTGAGGAGATATCAGAGGTAGATTCTTTAGACAGAGAGTGGTGGGTGTTTGGAATGCACTGCCAGCAGTCGAAGTAGAATCAAATACGTGAGGGAAACTCAAGAGATTCTTGGTTAGGTATATGGAAGAAAGTGAACGGAAGCACGGAGGATAGTCTGATCATACAGTAGGATAAACGGGTGGCACAACATCGAGGGCCGAAGGTCCTGTACTGTTCTCTAATGTTCTTTGTTCAGTGTTCTGTGGAAGTGCTCATTGAGGCTGGAGATGGATTTTATTGTGTCAGAGAGGTGGGGGCTATGATGCCATGATCTTAGTGAAAGGCAAAGCAGGCTTGGGAGGTGAACGACCTGCCTTTGTTTCTGAAATTCTCACAGTCTGTTATTGGAAAATTTGATTAGATTAGATTAAATTAGATTACTTACAGGAAGGTATCTGGAAGGTCTGTTATGGAATGTTGCAGTCAAGGAGCCCAGAGGACTTTGTGACCATCTCTGGGTGCGGAATGGGGGCTGTATTCACAGTGAATCTGCGTCTACCAACAAACAGAGCACTAGTTGCAGAGAGGTGAAGCTCTGTAAAGAGAAATGAGGGAGCGCTTTCATATTCAGCCTGGGTTTTCCAATTACATTTTCCAAATATCCCAAACCGTGTGTGACAGTCATGAGAGAGTGAATGTTCTCCTCTGTTTCTTTGCACCAGGTGATAGCAGTAAGTGGCCTCCAACTGTTCAGATCCAGCAGGTTTGAGGGTCTGAATGGAACACAGAAACAGGGGACTGAGGAGTAGGAGTGGGTCATGAGATACTTTGAGACTTCTCCACCAGGCACTAAGATTGTGGCCGATCAGGTTTGGTCTCAGCCCCACTTTCCTGTCTGTATCCCATTATCCATGACGCAGTCTCTGTCAAATCTTTAACTAACTCAGCTGTGAATACTTGCAATCAGTGAGGCACCACAAACTTCCGGGGAAGAGAATTCCAATTCAAAAGCCCTTTTAGCATTTTTCCTCATCACTGTGATAGAACAGGTGAGTCATACAGTATGGAAACACATCCTTTTTTCCACATTCTGAATGCCGATCAGGCATCCTAACATGACCTAGTCTCACTGGCCAGCATTTGGCCCATATCCTTCCGAACCATTCCTATTTATGTATCTATCCAGATATATTTTAAACATGTAATTTCACCACTTCCTCTAACAGCACTTTCCGTACACCCACAGACTCTGCATGTGCAGGTTTCCCCTCAGGTGCCGTCTAGATCTTTTCCCTGTCATCATCAACCTCTGTCATATAGTTCAGGAAGTTCCTACACTGGGAAAAAAGATGTTGGCCATTGAGACTATAAATAGCCCACAGGATTTTATAAACCTCTGTCATGTAACTATTCAGCTTCCAACAGTCCAGGGGGAAAAGCCCCAACCTGTTCATCCTCTCCTGCAGCTCAATTTTTCAGGTTCCAGAAAATCCTTGTAAATCTTTTCTGCATCCTCTCAAGCTTAGCAACATCCATCCTTTAGCAGTGCCAACTGAATTGTACGCAGTATTCTTAAAGTGGCCTCAGCAATGTCCTGTAGAAACGTAATATGCTACCGCATCTCCTATAATCAATGTTCTGACTGAACATTAATACTCTGTCTACCTGCTACTCCACTTTCAAGGAACTATGAACCTGCATCCGTAGGTCTCTTTGTTCAGCAACATTCCCCAGGGTACCACCCTGCTTTAACTTACCAAAATGCAAAACCTCACAAATGTCTGCATTAAATTCTATCTGCCAGTCCTTGACCCTTTGTTTGTCAAGGGTGCCGTTGTACTCTGAAATAATCATCACTGTCCACCGCCCCACTATTTTTTGATGTTACCTGTAAACCTACTAACTATGCCCTCCCCTGTCTGTATCCCATTGTAGACGCTCTGCCCTCCCCCCATCTGTATCCCATTTCAGAAGCTCTGCCCTCCCCCTGTTGTATCATATTGTAGACGGTCTGCCCTTCCCCTGTCTGTATTCCACTGTTGACGCTATGTCTTCCCCGTCTGTATCCCATTGCATACGTGCTGCCCTCCCCCTGTCTGTGTTTCATTGGAGACGCTCTGTCTCCATTTGACATCTTATTGATTGACTATCCTGATGTATGAGCAAACCGAGCTCCATCCTCTCCATCCAATTCATTGGTGTGGATTGTCATTTGTTGATGACTTCACACAGATCCCTGAAGAATTCCACTAGTTACAGCTTGCCAAACACAAAATGAGTAATGATCTCTTGTCTGTATTTCCTGAGGCAGCCTGGGATGGTTAAATGGCAATCTCCTGTGCTGTATAATTTACTGAAATGATTTGAATACTTCATTCTATTCCTGTCTAACCCCATGGAAGTGCATTATGGCCTCCCCCTGCTGTATTGTCACGATGCTGACTGCCGAAATGGGATATTTATCTCCCTCTGGAACAGCCTCGGGTGTGAATTGACAGAACAACGAGTGAAGTAGGAGCAGCAGTTGGCCATTCGTCCCCTCCAACTTGATGCTCAGTTTAGAAACATTATGGCTGGTCTGATTGTAGCTGAATACCCCTTTCCTGTCTGTTCCCAATAAACATTGACTACTCTGTCCATCAAAGGTCAGTCAAGGTCAGCCTTGAATATCCTCAATGACCCAGTCTTCACTGTTCTCGGGGGATGAGAACGCCACAGATCGCACAATCCAACAAAGAAAGGAGCAATGTTATTTCAAATGGAAAAGGAAGAACCCTTTCATTTTAAAGAGTGTTAACCTCACAGCAAGTCACCTACTCTTTTCAGAAACAAGGGCACAGCAAATACGAACAAACATATACCATTCAGCCCCTCAAATGAATCCACAGTCCCATTGACTGTTCAGTCAAGTATTTATCAAACTCAGCTTCGAATGCACACTTGGAAAATAATCCTGCCACCTTAAGGCCACAGAGCATAGGAAATTGGAATCAGGCCATTTGGCCCATAAGGTCTACTTTGCAGTTTGATCCTGTCTGGTGTGTATCTCAACACAATTTCCCCGCCTTCTCACTGTAACCCTTGATCGTGGTTTTAATCTAACCTTTGTCTAAAAGACATGGTTACATCAGTGTCTCTGTATGTGTGTGTGATTGCATGTGTGTTTCTGTGTATATCTGTTTACTGGCAGGAGACAGGGTGATGGTGGATGGTTGTTTTTTGAACTGGAATCCGGTGGGCAGCAATGATCCAGAGGCAAAATTGTTGGGTTCACTTTTGTTTGTCATTTATATAAATGATTTAGATGAGAATTATAGAAGGCATTTTTCGCCAATTTGAGGATGACATCAAGTTTGGGTTTACAGTGGACAGTGTTTGTATAATGGTGAACAGCTGAAGATTACAAAGAGACCTTCATTAATTAAATCAATGATTCATAGAGATGTACAACAGGGAAACAAACTCTTCAACTCGCTCATGCCATCCTAATGTTCTAAATTAATCCACTCCCATTTGCCAGCATTTGGCCCATATCCCACTAATCATAAAGCCACCCAGTTGCCTGTTAAATGCTGTAATTGTTCCAGCCTCCACCAGTTTCTCTGGCAGCTTATTCCATAGAAGCACCACCCTCTGCAGGGAAAAAAAGTTTCTCTTCATTGTCTTTCAAATATCGCTCTTCCCACCTTAAACCTATGCTTTCTAGTTTTAGACTCTCCTACCTTGGAGGAAGGAACGTTGACCACTCACCCTATCCATGCCCTTCATAATTTTATAAACCTCTAGAAAGTGTAAATATGACTCGAATCAAGACGGTTGGCTGTGCTTTCAGTCATCCTGGGTCTATAGTCTCAAATTCAGTAGTCGTACCTCTTCCTTCTCCATCAAGGCACTATTCCAAAAAGTTTAATCAACTTGTTCAGACATATTATGAAACTGCTTTGTGGGATTTGTAACTAGAACTTTCGGCGCAGTGAGAGATACACTACTATCATTCAGCATGAGCCCCTAAAGCTGCAACATGATGCTCCTGTGTGTTTGTTCATCAGCCTGTTGTAACATGCTGTGACACACCTCCACAGGACGTGAATACGCTCCACCTTCTCCAGAGATAGGGACACTACCAGACAGTCATGGACTGGAATCGAATCCAGAGGTCCGGCTCAGAAACGTGGGCACCATCCATAAAACAAGGCTTAAACTATGCCCAGATTTTGGGTCATATTTGAAGTGTATGGATTTATTAAATTCTGGTTAACATTACCAAATTATACAGGGGACAATTCTCATTGAAAAAAAGTACAAGTTATTAGCCTCAACTATAGGATGTTGAGTGCATTCGCTGTACCATTGAGATGAACTATGAACATCTTTAATTGCTTGGCTATGATTTCCGGTTTAAATGTCGATTACCAGTCGTCTGCTATATTAGGGAAAGAAATCCTGCAACACACTCTACACTCTGAAGGATCTCGAGTAGATATCAATACTGAAGACCAGAGACGAGGAAAGAACACAATTCTGTGCCCAAAACACCGGTCACTATTTCAAATCTCGAGCGTGTGGCTTCCCTCTTCCGAAAACCATTAATTGAAATAAGACAGCTATTTCCTATCCAGCTTTTGCTTACCGACTCCTCCTTCTGCCTTCACAAGGCAAACCAAGCTCTGGGTCTTTGGGAAACTCAAGGCTGGTGTCTGTAGGCCTTATGGAGAGGGGATTGTGGTTTTAATCCGAAGGGGAGTGTAGGGGACAGTAATATCATTCACTGGGCTGAGGTGTGGCAGTTGGGGGTTTAACCTGGATACATGTGAAGTATTGCTTTTTGGTAAAACAAACAAGGGGAGGGCTTACACAATGAATGCTGGGATTTGGTAGTTATATAGAAAAGAGGGACCCGGGGGCGCAGGAATAATTCTTTGAAGTCTGTGGTGCAGGGTGTTTCAGGTTACGTCAGTGCTCAGACCTTTGAGTTTAGAAATTGAGCAGGCATGCTGAGATTGTTCAGGACATTGATAAAGCCTCTTCTGTAGTTCTGTGTGCAGTTCTGTTATGGGAAGGAGATTGTTAAGCTGAAGAGGGTTCAGAAGAGATGTACCAGGATGTCACCAGTAACACATCATCTTCTGCCTCAAGAGTCAACAAACATGAGGCACGAACATTGGATCCACTGATTTACAAATTTCACCTGGCCAACCCATATCCCAGATCCAACTCCCAGACTCACATCTGCCCTCCTGAGGAGACCTAATGCCCATCTTAATTCCCACCGCTCCGTCCCACACTCCCCATCGATCTATCACTATCACCTCCTACCTTCGTTCACCTATTACTTACCTTTCCGCTGGAAGTTCTGCCTGAAACTTCGACTCTCTTGCTTCTCGGATGTTGCCTGGCCTGCTGTGCCTTTTCCACCGCCATGCTTTACATACTCTAAATTATCAAACAGCTGCAGTCTCCATTATCTCTCAGGTACAATTCCCTGTCAACAAAACCATGTTCCAACCGCACGTAGTCTTAGGGACATTTTCTTCTCAGATCATGGACGATAAAAGTTCTTTTAACGTTTTACTGATATTGTAATTCCTGATCAGTAGTTAAAGAACATACGTTTCAATTTATCAACAGAGAAGCATGCTCATATTCTAATATACCTCTGGCATTGCTCCCATATCCAAGGCAGATTAAATGCTTACACATGATTGATCTACCAGCCCTAAAATTTGTTCCCTCTGTCACGCCCAAATATCCCACCCAGAATGCGTAAATTTTAATCATATGTTGTTTAAAAAAATTTAATAAAAAGTATTGAATTGAAATGGGTTAACTGGAGATATTTGTTCAGCGACTGAGATTGATGTCAGTCTCCGTGGATCCTAAATATGTCACTGGAGTGCTTTCCTCTTCTATTAATGAGGGAATCTGTTCAATGTGTTATCCCATAGTATCAGCGGGAGCATCACCGACAGCACTAACAGGGATCAGCAGATCTAGAGAGAGGGGAAGGAGAGATCAGAATCTGAGAACATTAAACTGGAATATTACAGCAATGGGCAGGAGTTTATCCGAGGGTATTGCCTTGCTTTCTCAACCTTGGATCTCATTAGCATTGTGGTTCTATGGTGTACTGATGGTTATTCAAGATGGTTACTATCCCATCCTCATTATAGCTGGTGTTCCTGGTAAGTCATTATATCTGTTCATAAAGCCAGGTAAGACTGAATTACTGCTCATATTATTTAAAATTTAGAAAGATGGACGTCAATATTTTCAATTCCAATGAAATATTCCATTCCTCACAAATTATAACGAGCAAATTATTCATGACAAATTGCTCACCAATACACGATGAGGAACCAGACTGTTCTCAAACTCCGTAATACTTCTATACCTGCACCGATCTACATTTCTATATCTTCCCCACTCACTAATTCTGTCCAATATCACCATCATGATATCCCCGTCTCCTCCTCAGCCTCAGTACATCTTCTGAATAAACCATCAATTGTGCCTTTGTTCAATCTGGAAATACCTTATCAAGTCCCTTGTAACCACATGGCAGTTGCAGAAGAATTGCTCTTGAGTATGTTGAATTGTTCACTGCACAGGTTCTGTCAGACAGGCAGACACTGCGTGCTGCTTAAATCATTGACGCATAATCTAAAGCCACAGAATAATAATCTGTTGATAACTCAAGAAGGAAATTGATGTTATTGAAGTGGAACCATCATCATTTGTAATTTAAAAAAAGGCTCATCTGCATGCTTCCTGTCCTTCAGAGAAGTCAGTGGTTATTCTTCCCCAGTCATAGCTGTGCAAACCCACATCAATGTGTTTTACTCTTTACTATGCTGTGGAACAACTGAACCAGGCACCCAGTTCAAGATCCGTATAACATGCTGGCTTGACCATGGCTGCACACATCCCGTGAGGGAAGAACAAAAGTAAAGTTAGCTCCCTTCCTCTGCCTCTTTTCCTTATTTCTACACTACATTTCCATTCGGGTAGGTGACCATTCCCTATTTCAAGTGCAATCTTTCTGACTGAGTCTCTCCCCAATAGTGATGTTCATCTCCACAGGCACCTTTGGTTCTGGATTTACTGATGCTGACATACAGATCTAAGGAACTTTTAAATTCCACATCGATGGCAGTACATAGAGAAGGAATGGGTTTTTATGTCATAATAACGATACGGAGACCGTAAGTGTGGGAAAGAAATTATTGTGATCATCACTGAGAGTGTGGTTGAGACAGTACTTGGGGTATTATGAACAGATTTTTTTATCCTTAGAACGAATGATCTCATTGCTATAGAGACTAATTTCACCAGACTAATCCCTGCGCCGATGGTAAAAGAGGAGTGAGTGAAGGTTAATCTGTAGCACTGTCAGAGATAAGAGGTCATTGCATTGAAATTTGATGGTGACGGACAATCACTCGTTATGTTCTACACACACTGAGAAGATGATAAATTCCATGGCTTGTAGTTTTTATTTTACTCAGGACGCATGATTCTGGATATTTAAGTGCCTCTGAGGTTAAAACCTTCAGTCAAATCCTGCCTTGATATCGGGGTCAATCCCTCTTACCTAAGCAGGTCAGTTAAACACTTTTGTTAATGTTGATACGTGATGGTGTCTGTGTGGAGAGTGTTTTCTTCTCACAGAGGGTAGTGAATGCCAGGAATTCTCAGGCCTAGAAAGTTAGGGGAGCGATATCACTGCAAGTATTTAAAGAGGAGGTAGATGGATTTTTAACCTGTCAGAGAGCTGAGGGGAGGGAGGAATTGGGCATTAAAGATGAGTTAATGCCAACAGTAGGTCAGACATGGTCGCATACAATGGCGTGAGCATCGGCATTATCTACTCCTGTTTCTTATGCTCTCATATTCTGTCACTGGAAAGTGAATGGTTGTAATTTACCCAGAAGTGCTGATATTGAATGTTGAGGACAGTGAGAGAAAAGTATCTGGTGAGCCATCTCTGGGCGAGATATCGACCCGAAATTTACAGTGAATCTGGGTATACAACATGACCAACAAATGAAGCACCATTTGCAGCGAGGAGACACTCTGTAAAGAGGTGAGAGACCTCTTTTGTATCAAGCCTGGATTTCCCATCACATTTTCCAACCCACACCAAATCACCCAGTGTTGAGGGACTCAATAATATCCTGTCTCCATCTGCTCCTGTTCAGGTGGTGTTAAGGACTGAATGGAACATAGGAACAGAGAACTGAGGAGCAGCAGTGGGTCATTAGACACTTTGTCATTGCTCGACCCGACAATAAGATCATGGCTGCTCTGAGTGTGGTCTGCGCAGCACTTTTCTGTCTGTCCACAATTTTACGCCATTCACATGTCTGTTAAATGTTGAATAAACTCAACTTTGAATAAATGCAAGCACCCAGGCACAATATTAGGGAACTGCACAAAGTCAAACTACACAGGCAGCACAATTCTGGAAGACGCCAGGCATTTGTCTAACAGTCTTGTTCCCATACAATTAATTCTGCTGCAGTTCATCATTTTTTATTTATTCATGGAATGTGGGTGTTGTTGATAGGCCAACATTTACGGGTCATATCTAAGTACGCTGGAAGTAGTAATGTTGAGCTGCATCTTGGGAATAAACTTCTAGGGAAGAGAATTCCCATTTGAACAGCCCCGTGAGAATTTCTCATTCCTGCTCTGACCAATGTTGGAGGGTCACTGTTTCATTTTCCAGCCCCACTGCTCCACTGGTTACAACAAATTTGAAATGGAACCTAGGTCTTTTTGTCGAAAAATGTGAGACACAGAGTCACACACATACAGACACATACACCAACGCACATGTCTGAAGACGATAAATAATAAGAAATGGTTTCCAGAGTTTCATAGTATTTTTAATCATATCAAATGGAAAAGAGATAATGTGTCCCAACTGCTGTTCTGTCTCCAACGTTATTCTACTCAAACAAGCTGCTGGTATGAGACTTCTTCCTGGAACAGTTGGATTTGGGAGAATTTCCTTTCCTTCAAGCATTGGAGCGATTCCCATGAATCCTCAATAGGAATCCTGCACGTTTGTTAATGATGATTCAGAGACTTTTTAATCTCACACTTTGCTGTCAGGAGGGTCAAGGTAAAAGAACGGGAGCATCAGACTGCAGCTTACGACCATAAGATCATCGAAAATAGGAACAGAAATGAGGCCATTAAGCCCATCAAGTCTGATCCACCATTCAATTATGCTGACAAGTTTCTCAACCCCATTCTCCTGCTTTCTCCCTGTAACCCTTGATCCCTTTGATACTCCAGAAGCAAACTATCTCTGTCTTAAATATGCTCAATGATCTGACCTCCACTGCCTTTTTTGAAAATGAATTCCATAGGTTCCCCACTCTCTGGCTGAAGACATTTCCCCTTACCTCCATTCTAAAAGGATTTCCCTTTACTCTAAGTTTGTGTCCTTTGATCCTGGAGTCTCCTATCAATGAAAGTCTTCTCACCATCCGTACTCTCCAGGACATTCAATATTCTGTATGTTTCAATTAGATTCACCCACATCCCTCTGAACTCCATCAAGAACAGACCCAGAGTCTTCAAACGTTCTCAAATGTTAAGCTTTTCATTCCTGGGACCATTCTCATGTACCTGCTGTGAACCCATTCCAAGGTCAGCACATCCTTCCTGAGGCATGGGGCTCAACACAGCGCATAATACTCCACATGTGGTCTGACCAGAGCCTTATAGAGCCTTAGAAGTACATCCCTGTTTTTACATTCAAATCCTTTCAAAATAATTTCCATCACTGCATTTGCCTTCCTAACTACTGACTCAATCTGCAAGTTTACATTGAAAGAAGCCTGGAGTAGAACTCCCAAGTCCCTTTGCACTTCAGACATCTGAATGTTCTCGGTAGTCCATGTTTTTATTCTTCCTACCAAAGTGCATGTTCCCACAATTTCCCAGTTTGTACTCCATCTGCCACTTCTTTGCCCATTATCCTAAACTACCCACATCCTTCTTAAGCCTCCATGCCTCTTCGACGTTACCTGTCCCTATACCTATCTTTGGATCACCTTCAATCTTAACCAGAATGCCTTCAGCTCCTTCATCTGGATGGTTCATGTATAAAATGAAACGTTGTGGTCCCGACAACGAGCCTTATGGAACACCACTTGTCACTGGCTGTCATCCTGAGAAGGACACTATTATCGACGCTCTCTGCTTCCAGCCAGACAGCCAAATTTCTATCCATGCTAGCACCTTGCCTCTAGTACCATTGGCCCTTGGCTTACTCATTAGCCATTCTCAAAGACCTTCTGGAAGTCCAGGTGATGACATCCATTGGCTCTCCTTGTTCGAAGCTGCTCGTTACGTCCTCAAGGTTTTCGAGCAGATTTTCCAGGCATGACCTCCCCTCGATGAAACCATTGTAACTTAACCATCCACATCCAACTATTCAGAAATCTCATCCTTCACAATGGATTCCAGGATCTTACCCAGAGCTCAAGTTTTGATTAGACAGTCTGTGATGTTCCGTTTTTTGCTTTACTCCCTTTTTTAAACAGGGGTATCACATTAGCGATTTTCCAGTCCACTGGGAATCTCCCTGATTTGAGAGATTCCTGAACGATCACAACCAACGTCTCCACAGTCTCATCATCTATCTGCCTTAGAAATCTGGAGTGGAGTCCATCTGGTCCAGGTGATTTACTTACCTTCAGGCAATTCAGTTTTCCGAGCACCTTCTCCTAAGTGATGCCCACCTGACTCAGGTCTGTCCACTAAGTCTTTTCAATGTTTGGGATATTACTCGTGTTTTCAACCGTGAAGACTGACACCAAGTAATATTTCGGCTCCTCAGCCATTTCCTTGTTCCACATTACGATCTCTCCTGTGTCAATTTCTAGCGATCAGATGCCCATTTTTGCCTCTAATTTATTTGCCCTTTCCATGTCGAAAGAAGCTCTTACAGTCTTTCTTTATATTTAATCTTCTCACTCCTTACTTCTGTTTTTTTTTACTCTCTGTTGGTCTTTACAAGTGTTACGACATGGTGGCGAATGCCTCTATTAATGAAACCAAACATCCAGGAAAGCTCAACTCACCTCGTAATCTATTAGAATATGAGTGACAGAGAACTCCCAAATTCCATTATTTAAAGAAAATAACGCCAATTTCTTTTTAACTGTAAAAGTGAACATTACACCACAGCTATTTACAACTTTATCCAGCTCCCCACCCACGACCCCAACCACACAACTGCACCCAACTCTATAACAATATGATGTTTCAATTAGACACTTATGAAGATTGCATCAACTTGATTTAAAAACCACACAGCCACTGCCATCCTCTGTGATGTTACTCTCCTGGCTGCTGAATTCCCTGGGTCGTCGTATTTCTGTTTACTGTGAATATGTTTCATATGAAAAAATATCTATGATAGTGAGTATTTCCTAATTTCTTGCAGAGCAAGATGGTTGATCCCAGGCTTCTCCGTCCCGATTGCATCTGCTGCCTCCCCAATTTTCAAAATGTTCGCATTTTTATATACTCAGCATCAAATTGTCTCACTGGTTCAATGTTGGCAAAACAGTAAATTCAATCTCGATTTGCTTTCAGTGACAGAGAGAGTAAAGGAAAGGGAGTGTTGCATACAACAGTGTGACTGGTGGAGCAAGAGCCTTGTTCGGGCGTAGGTGCTGTAACAGATATACAGAGAGTGTGAGGCAGTAGAGAGAATAGGGAGACATTTGTCCTGGCCGAGCGGGGAAGGTTATTGATGTTTGTCCTGTATTGATGGGCATTTCTTCAGATCATCTCAGCATCGGGGTGAGCCTCCCCAATGTCTTGTCCACGTCTATCACTTATAACAGCACAGAGCACATCCCATAGCTTCTTCAGAATATGTTTGCGTCGATCTTGCAAACAACAAGGAGGAACAAACATTGGTGCCTTACATATCTAAACCAAAACTGTTGTGCATCCGATTCTCTGGAAATTAGATATGCAAATATCGTGGGTGCTGCAGTAATATTGAATAATCTAAAATTGCATCTTAACTGCGTTAACTAAATGATTGCTAATGCTGTGAAAAATACATTTCATAAGTGTGTATGAGGTAGGCTGAAGAGTATGTTATGAACCAAAGTAGAGAGCAGATTATTTCGGGCGTGGTGTTGTGTGGTCAGAAGGACTAATTACTTACCGTGCTCTGAGGAAGCTATTGGGCAATCGTGACATTATATGTTGCATTTTACACGGCGCCTGCAAGCAATATAGAATGTTTGAACATTACACTCAAATATCATGGAAACCCGAAGGCTAGAGGGTCAAGTGAATTGGAAAAATACAATATTACATTTAGTGTGAGACAGACTTTGCCTGTTTGTGATAGAAATACTGTAAAGTCGGAAAAATACGTATATAACACCAAGTTACAAACACCAATGAAAGGGAAGGTGAGTCATTGATGGTTTACGTAAGAAATTAATGATTGCATTAAATCTAAGGAAGCAGCTTCAGAAGAATTCCAGATATTGTGCAAACCTGAACATTCTGAGAGATTTACTTTGCTGAAAATAAGGTCGAAGAAAGTGTTAAGTAAATCAAGAAGAATATGAAAACAAACAAACAGGAAACACACAGACTGCTCAAATACAAACAAACAGGAAACAGAAAGACTGCTCAAATCTACGATCCATGTACCAAAGAAAACAAAAGAAAGGCCAAATGTGGAACTGTATAAGGTTTAGGACAATTCATTGTGGGGAACTAGGAAATGGCAGAGAAACTAACCATCTAGTTTGAATCTGTCTTCATGGAGAAAGTGCCAGGCAACCTCTGTGTCAAGCAAGTAATCACCTGGGATTTGTGGAACTAAAGACATAAAGTCAATTCATATCAGCAACAAGGTAGTACTTGAAAATGGAGCTAGATTGATCATTGCTAAGTCTGATGGGCCAGATATACTTCATATCAATATACCAGAAATAAAACAGCATATTAATTGAACTGTCAGTGACTGTGTTTTATTTTCCTGTAGATCCTGCAAAGACCATAAGCCCTTGTAGATAACTGGAAGGTAGTGAATGTGATCCATCTGTGTACACAGGGAAGAAGAGATAATGTGGAGAACTGCAAAACAATTAATTTGACATATGTAGGGAAACAGTTAGAATCCATTATATAAGAAGTCTTGCTGGGTACTAAGAAATGAACAGCACAATTGCAGAGAATCACAATGCATTTCTGACAGAGAAATCATGTCTGACAAACTTGCTTGAATTAATTTCTTGCAGCATAGACCACGGACAACTAGTGGAAGTAGTGTATTTGGATTTTCAGAAGTCTGGGCGGGAAAAAAATTCGGTCTGTAACCGCTGCTCCTTTTTTGAGGTAGTTTAGGTGTCGAAGGTGATTTCCCCGAATTCCAGGAGCAGCAATTTCTGCTTTGTAAGCTGTTGCATTGGTTCGGAACTTTGGGGAAAAAAGTCAAAGCAACAGCAGTTTTAAAAGAAAAAAGAACAGACAAAGGAAGCACACGGTGAGGGGAAGCAACTGACAGGACAGCGTACCTGCACAGTTACTGCCTTTGCTGTTTGAATTCATGTATTGCTGGATATCAGAGTGCGTCTAGAAAAATTAACAAACAGTGAAATTTACAAGTGGTTTGGAGGAACTGTTTGGGCAAAGTCCCCAGCCCAATAAGTGAATTGTTTTAACTGTGTCCTACAAAAAGTCTTCAGAATTTAGTAGAATGGATTCTTCCTTAATTATATGTTTTTTGAGATATGTCCCTTGATTAATCATAAAATATAAGCTATAAATTTTATTTTAACCTGGGGCAGTGTTTTGTTGAGGAATAAGACAGTTTTGTTTTTCTGGGTCTGTAGATTGTGAAGGAGCACAAATGGCCTCAGTAGAATCATATGCACTTCTTGTCAGATGTGGGAGTTTAAAGAGGATTTGAGGGTTACTGCGGACTACATCTGCAATAAATGCTTCTAGTTGCGAATCCTATCAGATCGAATGGATCGGTTGGAGAGACAGTTAGAGACAACGAAAAATTTGTAACAGCAACAGTATGTGATGGATGAGAGTTATAGGAAGGGGGAAAGTCTCAGATGCAGTCACATAGATGGGTTATCTCCAAGAAACGTAAGACTGGTAAGCAACTAGTGCAGGAGTCCTCTGGGGCTGTCCCCATTTCAAACAAATATGCTGTTTTGGAAAATGTAGGCTGTGATGGATTCACAGGGGAACATAGCACGAACAGGCAAGTTACTGGTATTGAGACTGGCTCTAATTCAACAAGGGGTATGTCGGATTCCACGAGGTCAATTGTGTTAGGAGTCTCCCTAGTCTGAGGAACAGACAGACGTTTCTGTGGCCAGCAGAGAAAAAAGCAGAATGATGCGTTGCTTCCCTGGTGGCAAGATCAAGGATGTCTCAGAAAGGGTGCAGAATATTCTCACGGGGGAGCGGGGCCAGCAAGAGGTTATTGTCCACATTGGAACCAACGAAATAGGAAGGGAAAATTTTGAGATTCTTGACGGAGATTGCAGTGTGTTAGGCAGAAATTTAAAAAGGAGGTTCTCGAGAGTTGTAATATCTGGATTACTCCCGATGCTGCGAGCTAGTGAGAGCAGGAATAGGAGGATAGAGCAGATGAATGCATGGCTATGGAGCTGGTGTATGGGAGAAGGATTTGCATTTTTGGATCGTTGCAATCTCTTTTGGGGTAGAAGGGACGTATACCAGAAGGACAGATTGCACCTAAATTGGAAGGGGACGAATATACTAGCAGGGAGATTTGCTTGAGCTGCTCGGGAGGGTTTAAGGGGGGGGGGGGGGGGGAATGGTGCCAGGGAGATAGTGAGGAAATTGATCAATCTGAGATTGGTACAACTGCGAACAGAAACGAGTCCAACAGTAAGGGCAGGGAAATACAAGGTAGTACTAATAAAGTAAACTGAATTATTTAAATGCAAGGTCCTAACAGGGAAAGCAGATTAACTCAGGGCATGGTTAGGAACATGGGACTGGGATATCATAGCAATTACAGATACATGGCTCAGGGATTTGCAGGACTGGCAGCTAAATGTTCCAGGATACAAATGCGACAGGAAAGATAGAAAGGGAGGCCGGAGAGGAGGGGGAGTGGCATTTTTGATTAGGGTTAGTATTTCAGCTGTACTGAGGGAGGATATTCCTGGAAATACATCCAGGGAAGTTATTTGGGTTGAACTGAGAAATGAGAACGGGATGATCACCTTATTGGGATTGTATTGTAGACCCCCCGCCAATAGTCAGAGGGAAATTGAGAAACAGATTTTTAAGGTGATCTCAGCTATCTGTAAGAATGTAGGGTGATTATGGTAGGAGACTTTACCTATCCAAACATAGACTGGGTCTGCCATAGCCTTAAGGGTCTTGGAGAGCAATTTGTTAAGTGTGTACAAGAAAATTTTCTGATTCAGTATGTGGACGAACGTACTAGAGAAGGTGCAAAACTTGACCCACCCGAGGGAAATAAGGCAGGGCAGGTGACTGAGGTGTCAGTGGACGTGCACTTTGGGGCCAGCTGACATAATTCTGTTCGATTTAAAGTAATTATGGAAAAGGGTAGGCCAGATCTAAAAGTTGAAGTACAAAATTGGAGAAAGGCCAATTTTGACGGTTTTAGGCAAGAACTTTCAAAATTTGATTGGGGGCAGATATTCACAGGTAAACGGACGGCTGGAAAATGGGAAGTCTTCAGAAATGAGATAACAAGAATCCAGAGAAAGTATGTTCCTGTTAGGATGAGTGGAAAGGCTGGTAGGTATCAGGAATGCTGGATGACTAAAGGGTTTGGTTAATAAAAAGAAGGAAGCATGTGTCAGGTATAGACAGGTTAGATCGAGCGAATCCTGAGAAGAATATAAAGGCAGTAGGAGTATACTTTAGAGGGAAATCAGGAGGTCAAAAAGGGGACATGAGGTAGCTGTAGCAAGTAGAATTAAGGAGAATTCAAATGGTTTTTACAAATACATTTATGACAAAATCATAACTAGGGAGAGAATAGGGCCCCTCAAAGATCAGCAAGGCAAGAAAATGGGGGAGATACTAAACGAGTATTTTGCATCAGTATTTACTGTGGAAAAGGATATGGACGAGATAGAATATCAGAAAATAGATGGTTACACGTTGAAAAATGTCCATATTAGAGAGGAGGAATGTGCTGGATGTCTTGAAATGGGTAAACGTGGATAATTCCCCAGGACCTGATCAGGTGTACCATAGAACTCTGTCGGAAACTAGAGAAGTGATTGCTGGGCTTCTTGCTGAGACGTTTGGACCGTTGATAGTCACAGGAGAGGTGGTAGAAGACTGGAGTTTGGCGAACGTGGTGCCACTTTTTAAGAAGGGTGGTACGGACAAGCCAGGGAACTATAGAGCAGTGAGCCTGACGTCGGTGGTGGGCAAGTTGTTGGAGGGAATCCTGAAGGACAGGATGTACACGCATTTGGAAAGACAAAGACTGATTAGGGATAGTCAACATGGCTTTGTGCGTGGGAAATCATATCTCGCAATCTTGATTGAGTTTTTTGAAGAAGTAACGAAGAGAATTGATGAGAGAAGAGCAGTAGATGTGATCTATATGGACTTCAGTAACGCGTTCGACAAGATTCTCCATGGGAGACTGATTAGTAAGATTAGATCTCACGGAATACAGGGACAACTAGCCAATTGGATGCAAAACTGGCTCAAAGACTGAGTGTGGAGGTGGAGGGTTGATTTTCAGACTGGAGGCCTGTGACCAGTGGAGTACCACAAGGATCAGTGCTGGGTTCTCTTTTTTGTCATTTACATAAATGATTTGGCAGCGAGCGTAGGAGGTATTGTTAGTAAGTTTGCAGATGACACCAAAATTGGAGGTGGAGTGGACAGCGAAAAAGGTTACCTCAGATTACAACAGGATCTTGATCAGATGGGCCAATGTACCTCGAAGTGGCAGATGGAGTTTAATTCAGACAAATGCGAGATGCCGCATTTTGAGAAAGCTAATTTTAGCAAGACTTATGCACTTAATGGTAAGGTCCTGGGGAGTGTTGCTGAACAAAGAGACCTTGGAGTGTAGGTTCATAGCTACTTGAAAGTGGAGTCGTAGGTAGATAGGATAGTGAAGAAGGCGTTTTGTATGCTTTCCTTTATTGGTTAGATTATTGGAGTTGGGAGGTCATGTTGCAGCTGTATAGCACACGAGTTAGGCCACTGGTGGAATATTGCGTGTAATTCTGGTCTCCTTCCTATCGGAAAGATGTTGTGAAACTTGAAAGGGTTCAGGAAAGTTTTACAAGAATGTTGCCAGGGTGGGAGGATTTGAGCTAAAGGGAGAGGCTGTACAGGCTGGGACTGGTTTCCCTTAAGCGTCGGAGGCTGAAAGTTGCCTTTCTTGAGATGTACAAAATTATGAGGGGCATGGACAGGGTAAATAGACAAAGGTTTTTCCCCTGGGTTGGGAGACTCCAGAACTAAAGGGCATAGGTTCAGGATGAGAGGAGAAAGATGTTGGGTGGCACGGTGGCACAGTGGTTCGCACTGATGCCTCACAATTCCTGTCACAGGCGAATCTCTGTGTGGAGTTTGCATATTTTCTCCATGTCTTCGTGGGTTTCCTCCCACAATCCAAAAATTTGCAGGTTATGTAAATTGGCTATGCTAATTTGCCCATAGTGTTAGGTGAAGGGGAATGAGTCTGGGTGGGTTGCGCTTCAGCGGTTCGTTGTGGATTTGCTTCCACTCTGTAAGAAATCTGATCTAAATGTAAAAGAGACCTAAGGGGCAACATTTTCACACAGACAGTGGTACGTGTATGGAATGAGCTACCAGAGGATGTGGTGGAGGCTGGTACAATTGCAGCATTTTAAGGCATTTGGACGTTTATATGAATAGGAAGAGTTTGGAGGGATATAGGTCGGGTGCGGGCAGGTGGGACTAGATTGGGTTGGGATATCTGCTAGACAAGGACGGATTGGACTAAAGGGTCTCTTTCCATACTGTACATCTCTACGACTCTATAACTCACACAGTGAGTTCGTAAATGCAATTAGTTTGATTGTTAATTGGAGGAATACGTGTAATTGGAAAGTTAAAGTTAGGTTGGATTTTGTTTAAGGGAATAGGAATATAGATGGAAAGATATCATGCAGCAGTTGCATAGAGTGTTGGTGAGAGTGTACCTGAGGTATTGAGTGCAGTGTTGGTGACCTCATCTAAGAAAGATTACACTGGTCAATGGACATCCTCCAGATTAATTCCACAGATGACAAGATTTTCTGATGGAGAGAGTTGTCTTGCGACCTCTCCAGTTTCAAAGCATGAGAGGTGATCGCAGTGAAATTTCAAAAATCTATGATGCATTTGATGAGGTGGAAATAAACAGGATGTTTCCCTAGCTGTCTACTCTATATTTAAGGCAAATAATGACAAGATAAGGGATATGCCATTTAAGGCCGTAATAAGGCAGAAATTCTTCCCACGGAGGGGACTGACTAACACAGGGGCATGGAAGCCTGTTGGCAGGGCAAGATAAAGGAGAATCCCCAGATATTCTTCACGTATATCAAGTAAAACAGAACAACCAGGGAACATGTAGGGCCTATTAGTGACTTGCCAAGTTGCATCCAAACTCAACTTCATGGTAGAAGGCTGTTTTTGTGACTGGAACCCAATTTCCCCTAGTGTACCGCAGAGATCAATGCTGTGCCCCTTATTATTTGTGGTATTCATAAGTGATGTGAATGTGAATTGGGTAGGAGAAGTGTGAGAAGTAAGTTTGTGTTTCACACAAAGATTGGCCAGGTGGTTGGCAGTGAGGAGGAAGGTCTTATGATACAGGAATATACAGATGGAATGGTCAGATGGTCAGATCAATGGCAGATGGAATGTAACCCTGATAAATATGAGGTGATACACTTCGGAAGAAGGAACCAGACAGGGAAGTACTCAAAGAATGGCACCTCACTAGGAAGCTCAGAGGGTGCCTCTCCACACATTTCTGAATGTGACTGGAAGTGATAATTGATGAGTTCAGCATGATTGTCGATAAAGCATTTATTCATTGACCCAAAGGTTATACGAATTTTATCTGGCACTTTGGTTCGGACAAATGAAATATTGTGTGCAGTTCTGGGAGCCACATTACAGGAAGGATGTGATTGCTCTGGATGAGGTGCAGAGGAGATTCACCAGGATGTTCCCTGGGATGGAGCATATGAGCTGTGGAGAGATGCTGGGTAAGCTCGAGTTATTTATTTGGAGCAGAGGAAGTTGAGTTGGTAAGTAATTCAGGTTTAAGATTACAAGGGGCATGGACAAGGTGAATAGACAACAGCTGTTCATTTTAGTCAAAGTTTCAGCTTCCTTACAGTCTGAAAACAGGAAATGGAGAATGGAGAACAGAGAAACATGACACAACTACTTCACTTCTGTCTTCACAGAAAAATACATCAACAAAGCCTTCCCAGCAGTAGGAGTCTGAGGAGGAAATTATGTTGAATGAAATTAGTAAATAAAATAATTTGGTGAAATTATTGGTTCCGAAAATAACGGGCATAGAAAGAAAAATCAACACACATCGATGAAATGGAAAGATAATTGAGAAACTGACTGGTGGATTACTTACAGAAAAAAATAATAGAGGCATTGAACTTGGATTTTCAGCAAGAATTGTAATAAAGTCCCAAGCCTAGTGTGCAAAGTAAATGCAATTGGGATAGGGGTAATATATGAACATGGTGTTAAAATGGGAGGGTTGACAGGAAACAATGAGTAGGAATAAATGGATGGTTTTCAGTTTGGAAGGCTCATGAGGCATCGCAATAATTTGTACTGGGGCGCCAGATATTCACAATACATCACAAACATCTCGTTGAGGGAATCAAATGCAAAGTTTCCAAGTCTGCTGACGGAACTAGGATTGTGAAAATTGAGGATGATGTGAAAAAATCTTCAAGGCGATTGAAACAAATGGAGTGAATGATTAAATTTGTGGCAGATGAAGAGCAGTGTGGATAGATGTGATGTTGTCTACTTTGTTGGGGAACACTAAAATGCCAGCCAACCAGTTAAAAATGGAGTGGTTGAGAAATGTCGATCTATGAAGACACTTTTCTTCTATTATTGTTTGGACAGATCGCTGAGTTCCATGCAGGGCAGTGAGTTCTGAAGACAGAAGCCTATACTGGAAATACATTGGCACAGTGACCAGTTTATGCAGACCCATCACGTGGGGAGCTGTAACATTGAACAGGCTCTGGGATCTCCCTTGTACACCAGTCACTGAAAGCAAGATTGCAGGAGCAGAAAGCAGTCAGGAAGATAAATGGGGTGTTGACCCTCATTTCAGGAGCACTTGAGTCCAGGAGTAAGGGTGTCTCAGTGCAGCTGTACAGGCCTTGGTGAGACCGCAACTCGAACATTGTGCAGTGTTGTGTGCAGTTTTGGTCTCCGTACCTAATAAAGGACAAACCTGACATTGAGGGAGATTAGCGAAGGATGACCAGACTGATCTCTGGGATGACAGACTTTTTGTGGGAGCAGAGTTTGGGTGACTGAGCCTGTATCCCATGGGGTTGAGGAAAATGAGTGGAGATCTCAGAGGAATATATAAAACACTGACAGGGTTAGGTAGATTGGAAACAGTGATGATAATTCCCCTGGCTGGGACGTCTAAAACAAGGAGCCACAGTATTAGGTACAGACAGGTCACATTGCATTTAGATAAGAATAATTATCTGCACTCAGAGTCTGGTGAACCTGGGAATTCTCTCTCACATAAGGCTGTGGAAGACAAGGCATTAAAGACTATTAAGGATGTCTAGACACCGAAGGGGTGGTGGAGAGAGCAGGAGTATGGTGTAGAAATAAATGTTCAGTCATCATTATATTGAACTGGACAGCAAATTCGACAGATCAAAGGGACTACCAAGGCCAAAGAATGGATAACATGATTCGCAAGATTCTGAAACATGCCAACATAGTAATAAAGAAGGTTCTTGTTGCGAAAAATTGATGATTTGTAACAGAACGCAGATGAAATAATGAAATTGTAGCACAAAAACTTTGAAGAATCACGACAAAAGGTAACTTATTCTGATCTCAGTAAGGATTCTTTTCATTCTGAAAAACAGTAACTCAAGTTATCTCTCAGGAGCCAGCTGGGCCTTTGAAACTGTTTACAATCGTAAAACGTTCTAGTTAAATATTTGGTGAAAAATCATGGACACAGATTTTAACAGCATGTCTTTTCTAATTCGCTTAGAAAAAGGCTAACAGTAGAAATAATTATAATATTTAATTATATTTAATTATAATATAATATTATAATATAATATTATATAATTATAATATTACGAATTTTGTATCAGAATCAACTTTTTAATGTAAAATGTGAGAAGTGGTAGCCTGCCCAATGGAGAATAGAATTTATGCAATCCTTCAAAATAAACAATGAGGGGTATGACTAAAAAGAGCACAGCCCCGAACTTTGGAATACATTATAGAAAGAGCCCAAGACCTGGAGATAAAAACAATCGTTAAACATCCGAAACAAATAAGAACCTCGGGCAGTCCATGCGAGTGTCCATCATTGATCATTGTTTTACAAGATTGGTTCTGCAGAAGGGGAGTAGTGGGTACACTGACAAAGTTGTGTTCAATCATTGCAACACATAACATATAAAAATACTGTCTTTTTACTGCAAAATCGAAGTGTGTCATTAATTTGCCTTCTGATCTGAGCTAAAGATTAAGGAAACGATTGTCTTCTCGTGTCAAAGCCAGATTCGAGGAAGATCCTTTGGTATTCTCCCAGCATTAACCAGGTTTTGCTTGAATTAAAGTCCATTCCGTGCCTGTGTCCTGTCTGCCTTCAGAATCTTTGTACCTCGCTGGGGAATCTCGCTCCTACAATAAGCAAGGACATACAGATCATAGGGTAAAGGAAAAACTTAGACTGAGGCATAAAGGCTACACCAGAAAAGGCATGCAATAGGCAACAGCAATGTGAGCAAGATCAACATTATTTGAAGTTAGAGAGTCCATTCCTCAGTTTAATAATGGGCTGGGAAGATACTGTTCATGAGCCGCTGGTTTATGTGTTCAAGATTCTGTATTGTCTCCATGATGGAAGAGATTGTAGGAGATCCAGGGTGTGATGGGTCTTTGATCATGTTGTCAGCCATTCCGCGGCAGTGAGCTGTGTAAATGGAGGCAATGGATAGGACGTTGGTTTCCGTGATGGTATGGGCTGTGCACACAAATGTCTGTCATTTCTCTTACTGTCCTGGACAGGGCTGTGCCCACACCAGGTCATTATGCACACAGATACTTTGCTGTCAGTGGTGCATTTGTAGAAATTGGTGAGGGTCCTTGTGGACATGTCAAATGTCATGAGCTGCCAGAGAAAGAAGAGGTGTTGTTGTGCCATCTCGGCTGTCACATCGACATGGGAGGTCGGTTATCATCACTTCAAGCAACTTAATGCTTTCCACTCTTTCAACTTCAGTTCCATTGATGCAGATGGTGGCATGTTCTCCTCATTTCTTTCTGAAGTCATTGATCAATTGGTTAGTTCTGCCGACGTTGAATTAGAGTATGATCTCAATGCAGCACATCACAAGTCCTTTATTTCCGTTGTGTATTTTGACTTGCCATTATTACATACATGTCCTACTATGATGGTGTCATCAGTGAACACGTAGATGGCATTCGTTCAAAATTTGGCAATAGAGTCGTGGCTGTACAGGGGTATAGTAGGGGGCTGAGGACACATCCTTTGGGATTTCAGTGTAGAATGTTATCATGGAAGAGACACCCTTACCTATTTTGACTGATTGTGCACTGTAGGTCAGAAAGATGAGGATCCAAATTCAGAGGGCGGAGCCAAGACTAAGGACAGGGAGTTTTGTGATTATTCTGAAGGGAATAATGGTGTTGAAGGTGAACCTATAGTCAATGAGCAGGAGTTTGACGTGGGTGTCCATGTTGTCCAGATGTTCCAGGGATATGGCACCCGCTATGGACCCATTCCACTGGTAGGAAAATTGTCGGGGATCGAGGCAGGCTGGGAGACTGGAACTGATGTGGGCCATGACTAGCTTCTTGAAGCACTTCATGCCGCTCTCACTCTCCTGTGCTCTAAAGAGATATGTCCCAGCTTATCCAACCTCTCCCTATGACTCAGACCCTTGAGTCCTGGCAACATCCTTGTAAAGTTCCAGTTTAATACCATCCTTCCTACAGCAAGGTGACCAAAACTGAACACAATGCTGAACTTGGAAATATTTGGAACTGTAAATTATACTCTGCTGCCAATTATTATGCTGCTGTGATATTGTTTTTTTTTGTGTGTTATTCTGAAATCTTATTATTCATTGAATCCTCTGATGACAATCCCCTCGGGTGAACGTCCTCCTGACTGCGTGAATTTGAATCAATCTATTTTGTTTGGACTGGTATTTTGATGCCGCTGTATGTCAGAAAACAGGAAGAGATGATGGATGACTGTGCAGTGTGTGTCCTTTACTGGACCAGCTTGTCTCTCCAGGCACCTAAAGTTTTATTGTGGGCCAGAGTACCTCAGAATCGTTACATCACAGAAGGAAGCTATTTAGCCCATTGTAGGTCCATGCACATAGAACATTACAGCTCAGTTCCTACAACATTCTTCAGCAATGCCGACAGATCCACCGAACTTACTGTCAACCGTAATATTACTAACTCATCCTTCTATACCCTCATTCAGGTCATTTTCAAAAGGACAAACAACAGTCACTCCAAAGCAGATCCTTGAGGTATACCCCTAGCAAATAAACTCCAGGATGAACATTCCCCATCAACTACCACCTTCTGTCTGCTTTCAGCTAGCCGAAAAGTGATCCAAACGCTAAATCACCCACAATTCCATGTCTCCATATTTTCTGGGAGAAAGTAAGGACTGCAGATGTTTGAGATCAGGGTCGAGAGTGTGGCGCTGGAAACGCACAGCAGGTCAGGCAACATCCGAGGAGCGAGGAGAAAATGAAGACTGCAGATGCTGCAGACCAGAAAACTGATTCCTGATGAAAGGATAACAAGAGAAACATCAACTTGCATGCATCTTGGACGCTGCCTTATCTGTTCGGCTTTTCCAACACCACACTCTCTTTATTTTCTTCAATAGCCTACCATGAGGGACCATATCAAACGCTTCACTGAAATCCACATACCTCACTTTACCCTCATCCACCTGTTTTGTCACCTTCTCAATGAACTCGGTAAGATTTGTGAGGCATGACATGCCTTTCACAAAACCTTGTTGATTATTCCTAATCAAATGATTCCTTTCTAGATGATAGTAAATCCTATCTCTTATAATCCTTTCCAACACTTTACCCACAACCAAAGTAAGACAGGTATGTAATTACCAGGTTGTCTCTTCTCCATTTCTTGAACAAAGGGCCACATTTGCTGTCCTCCAGTCTTCTGGCACTATTCCTGTAGACAATGGCGATGTAAAAATCCAAACAGGTGGTTGCGTAAACTCCTTCCTAGCTTCTCAGAGAATCCTAGGATAAATCCCATCTGGCCCAGGGGACTTATCTATTTTCACATTCTCCAGAACTGCTAACATCTCGACCTTACGAACTTCAATCCCGTCTAGTCTAATAGCCTGTATCTCAGTATTGGCCTCGACAGCATTTTCTTTTTCCATTGTGAATACTGATTCAAATATTAATTTACAACCTGTCCTATCGCCTCAGACTCCACACGCAACTTAACACTACTGTCCTTGATTGCCATTAATCTTCATTTGTTCATTCTATTATTCATGACGCACTGAAAGAAAGCTTGAGGGTTTTCCACGATCCGACTTGTCAAAGACTTCTCATGCTCTCTCCTGGCTATTCTTAGCTCTTTTTAAAAGTCCTTCCAGGCTGACTTGTAACTGTCAAGTATCCGAACTGAGCCTTCACGTTTCATCTTTACATAAGCCTCCCTCTTCCTCTTGACAAGCGATTCAACTGCTTCAGGAAACCACAGCAGCCTCACTTGACCACTTGCTCCTTTCCTGACATGTATAAACTTATCAAGGACACACAGTAGCTGTTGTTTGAAAAAGCTCCACACTTAAATTGTACCCATCCTCTGCAATTTCCTTCCCCATCCTATGCATCCTAAAACCTTTCCTAATCGCATCATAATTGCCTTTCCCCCAGCTATAACTCTTGTCCTGCGGTATTCACCTGTCCCTTTCCATCGCTAAGGTAAACATAACTGAATTGTGGTCACTATTAGCAAAGTGTTCACCTACCTCCTCATCTAACACCTGGTCTGGTTCATTACTCAGTACCAAATCCAATTTGGCCTCGGCCCTTGTTGGCCTATCTACATACTGTGTCAGGAAACAATTCTGCACACATTGGACAAAAGCTGACCCATATAAAGTAAGTGAACTGCAGCACATCCAGTCAATATTTGGAAAGTTAAATTCTTCCATAACAACTACTCTGTTACTTTCGCTCCTATCCAGTATCATCTTTGTAATCCTTTCCTCTATATCTCTGGAACTTTTCAGAGGGCAATAGAGAACTTTCAACAGGGTGACCTCTCCATTTTTGTTTCTAACATCTTCCCATACGACCTCATTAGACGAGTCCTTATCAAGCATCCTTTCTACCAACGTAATGCTGTATTTGATTTTCAATGCCACCCCACCCTCCCCCACCCCAAGCCCCATCCCTGCCCCACTGTTAGTACCTTCCTTGTTCTTATTGAAGCATCTCAGCCCCGGACCCTACAACGATCAGTCCTGTCCCTGCTCTATCCATTTCTCCAACACGGCCAAAACATCAAGCTGTACAACTGCACAGTTTGGAAACAGGAAGTGATTGGAGGGATTTTAAATGAGTGTGAGTTGGATAGATCAGAAGACAGCATGAGGGGAGATAGACAGGAACAGACAGAAAATGGAAGTTTTAATTAGAAAATC